>NC_056733.1:1200498569-1200553569 GCF_019279795.1 Protopterus annectens
CCAATCCTGGCCCCTCAATCTCCAACCCCTTCCCTCATAATCAGACTACAAACCACATCTTCTCCCAAATCACAGCCAGTAGAAAGCCAACCAACCTCCTTCTGATAAGCCTAAATATTAGAAGTATATGCAACAAGGTGCATGAATTCCATGCCACCATAGACTTCTACTCCCCTGATGTAGTTATCCTTACAGAAACATGGTTAAAACCACACATTACTAATGAGCAAATCCTCCCTACCGGTTACAGTATACTAAGAGTAGACCGACTAAACAAAAAAGGAGGTGGTATAGCTATAATATTTAAACAGCATCTAGACATCCAGATCTTAAAGTTAGCAGCTTCCCAAATAGGTAACGAAGAAATAATATATACCAACCTTAAAATAAACCAAAATAAAACCCTAAACATAATAGGTTGCTACTTCCCACCTGGACAAAACATCCCTCCTCTTGAAAACCTCCTCAGCTGGGCTACCCACCACCTACCCCAAGAAACTTTAATTCTAGGAGACTTCAACACTGACTGGCAGTCCTGTTCTAGCAACCACCCAACCCATCATGTAAACCTTCTTGGCTTCACCCAACTAGTCCAGTCACCTACTAGGATAAATAAAAACTCCAACAAACACACTACCCTTGATTGGATACTAGTCAATAAGAGCCCCCAGTCATATATAGTAGGCTGCCTATCTGACAGCCTCAGTGATCACTCCCCAACCTTCCTACTAAAAAAAAAACCTTTATAAAGTGAAACCCATCATTTACCATCAAATATGCAAAAAAACTAACTTCGACCCTCTCTCATTCAGCTCATCCCTAAAAGACTGTAACTGGCAACCTCTAAAATACCTCAGACTAGATGACACAGTTGACTGCTTTAATAAAACATTCCTAAGCATCCTTAATTACCATGCCCCCATAAGACGTTCCCGAACTAGAGCCCAACCATCCCCATGGCTACAAAAAAACACTAAGTCTGAAATGAAAAACAGGGATAAAGCCTGGAACAACTGGTGCAAAACCCCTCTACTAGGCAAAAATTCCTAGAACTACACAATAGAACCAAAAAGCTTATAAAACAGGACAAAATCCAATACTACCAGTCTGCCCTTACCTCCTCCCAACATAGCCCAAACAATTCTGGTCCTCAATAAACTCCATCCTCCACCCAGGTAAAGTAAGTACACCCACTCCTAACTTAACTCACTCCTCCAAAAATATTGCTACCTCTTTCAGCAATCACTTCACACAAACCGTACTATCACTAGCTAGACAACACAATCCCCCACATAAACACACACCATCAACTACAACTAACAATCTCCACACTAGCTTCTCTTTCTTTCTTGTTCCTACCTCCGAAATAAAATAACTATTAACTAAACTTTAACCCACCAAATTAGCAGCAGACAACCTCCCAAGTGAATACCTTCAACTTGCAGCTAACGCTCTAGCCTACCCAGTATACTCTTGATTAACAGATCTCTGTCAGAAAGTTATGTTCCCACACTATGAAATGTCCCACACATAATTCCCCTGCACAAAGGAGGCCCCTCCACAGATCTAACCATTTACCACCCCATAGCTATTCTCTCACCACTCTCTAAAATACTAGAGAGATGCATCCATTCTCAAGTCTCAGATCACCTCCTTGCTAACAACCTCCTCTCCAACACACAACATGGTTTCCGACCTAACCATAGCACAACCACCGCCTTACTCTCTTTCTCTAACATTATCCTACAAAATAAAAATGCAGGTTATCTCTCCTCAGCTACCTTCCTAGACCTCTCTAAAGCTTTTAACATGGTCCCACACAAACAACACATCTCTCTTCTCGAAAACCTATCCTTTTCTCAACCAGTTATCAACTGGTTTCAGAGTTACCTATCTGACCGCCAACAAGCAGTTGTTTGGCAGGACGACCTATCCCCTCAACTACCAGTCTCCATAAGGGTTCCCCAAGGGTCCATCCTGGGACCCCTACTCTTCTCTATTTTCACCAATAATCTAGCCTCAGCCACAACACACGGCATACTCATACAATATGCAGATGACTCAACCATCATCTGCACAGCCCATTCCCTACCCGAAATGCAAAAAGTCACACAGGAAGTATTTTCCTCTATTGAAACCTGGTTAGCCAATGCCCAACTAATACTCAACCCAAACAAAACAAAATGAATAATCTTGCAACCCACCAAACTTACTCTAGACAGCTCTCACTTTAACATCACAGCAAAAGACAACACCACCATCCATCCTACAGAACACATCAAATTACAAGGAGCAGAAACAGACAAACTGAACTTTGACATTCACATTTCCATGAACACTAAAAAAGTGCACAAAAAACTAGGAGTATTATATAGAAATCAGCAACTACTTACCAAAGCAGCTAAAATTTCAGTAGCAAATTCTCATCTTATCTCCACCCTACTCTACACCTTTCCAAAATTTACTAACCTTAGACAATGCAACCTAAATAAACTCGATACCTGCTACAACAAAATCACCAAATTTGCCACAGGGGCTTCCTACCATACTCACCACTGTCTCTCACTAGCAGAACTGGGCTGGCTAGAGCTCCCCCACTTCCTTCAATGGTACAAACTCGCACTCACCCACAAACTAATAAACCAACCACTAAAAGTCCCATCTCTCCAGAATCTACTCCAACCCTACATAACCATAAAACCACTAAGATCCAGCCACAAAAATCTCCTACAGATCACAAGAGCCAATAACTCTGCTGGAGAAGCATTATTCTCCTGAACTATAGCCAAACTCTGGAACTCCCTCTCATCCTCAATTGCCTCTGTAACTTCTTGCACCCACTTCAAATCCTTACTAAAATCACACTTAAAAACTTGCCAGATATGACCTTGCAACCCCTCCCCCCTAACACCATCCACACCACCCACCCACTACCTCTCTCGGACCCCTATCAACAACCAACTCTTAGCAACTTTGGTTACTCATGTTCCCAGCTACATACCACATAGTGCTAACTTCTTGTAGCAACAAGTGATAATGGCTGTTATGTACCTCAAAAACAGATTGTATCAGTTGTTCACTGATGAATCTCAACTACATTTGTAACTCTGTTTAGTTTATGTCATATTTTAAAATTGTACTATGCTCTACAACTGTTTTACATCTATGTGTTATTCTTGTATTACGTCTTCAGATGGACTAATGTCTATATTTTAAATGCTATGCTTTTTAACTGTACAATGTAAGTAATACTTAATGTGGAGCTTTTCTCCCTGGGCCCTCCTCTGAAAACGGAACTGTGTCCAGTCGGAGTCTCCCGGTCAACAAATGTAAATAAATAAATAAATAATGACTCCTCATCTTGGTTTAATATGGGTGAAGTTGGTATATATTTCCATGAGGGATCAATATTTGATGTGATCTTTACCTCTATGAGCACTTGATATAAAATAACTAAAATATCATTTGGTAAAATTTTATACAGTTAGGAATAAATTTGTCATTTCCTGGAGCTTTATCACCTGTCAGCTTTTTCACGGTTTTTAATTTCTGATAATGAATCTTTTATTCTATTCCTTTTTTTTATTTTATCTGAAAGTAATTTATGTGTATTCTTATTTAGAAAAGCTATAATTGTGATCTAGGGTTACATAACCCTACTAGATATATTCCATTTTTCATAATATTTCCTAAAATGATCTAATATTTCTTCTTACATCAGTAGCTTTTCTATCACTAACCTGAATAGCAATATCTTTAATATAATTAGGTATTTGATTTTTTTAACCTAACAGCTAATTTGAGCAAACTTTTAGGATTTAAAGAGTAATATTGCCATTTAACATTTTCTATGCAGAGTGAAACTTTATGTTGTAAAATGTTTAAATATTTAGTATTCAATCTTTTAATTACAGTTACTAGAGCTATGTTACCCTTCTGTATACTAAAATTTAACGTATCAAATTTAATTTGTAGCTCTGATAAATATTTATACCATTGTCTTATCTTATTAAAGTACCAGGTTGTATTAAAGTACTAGATTGTCATTCTACCATAACAAATAATCTTTTAAAGAGTCACAGACCAACACATCTGAAACATCTCCATTATTATTATTATTATCTAAAATTAATGATTTTTTTTATAAACAAATATTTTAGTTTTGTTATATAGGCTAGGAAGCTATTATAACAGGCTACTTTTTCAGTTTAACCATGACTACATGGGTCTATATTATAAGCATGAAACCTGTAATATGCGAACACCAAAAGAGCGACACATAAACGTCAATCTACAAAAAGAGTGAAGGACGGAAACACTGCAATGCACAACGCCGAACACATTCCTGAAAGCAACGGTGCCATACACATAAGTAAACCCAATGTAAACAAACACAACACAAAACACTTTTATTAACGTTTTTGCAGGGGGGCAAGCCCTCCTGTACCCCCCACACTCCCCCTACTTATATATACCAACTCCAAGACCGCTCTAAAGGAAAAGGATATATTTCTTCATCCCCACAATCATCCTGCTGGCCAGGGAAATCCACTCGGCATTGTCTTTTGGCGTTTCCGTCCTTCGCTCATTTTGTAGATCGACGTTTATGTGTCGATCATGTCGGGTTCGCCTAATTTGTCTTTTGTCTATCTAATATAGACTCGACTACATAAGTAGTTGCATTATGGTCCAATAAAGGGAATGTCACCACCTTTACCTTCCCTAAATTTGAAATTAAATCATTTGAAATATAAACTTTTTATATTCTGGACTGTGTGTCAAGTCGATATGAATAATGGGTATAAAACATAGAATTTGTTTCAAAGAAACAATTAATATCTTTAAGATGTGTTAATTCAATAAAATTTAACAACACTTTAGCTGTAACAGAAATTCTGAGTCTGCTAGTACACTAGTGTCATTTCCATTTAATAAGCAATTAAAATCACCAGCCATCTTAAAGCTTCCTCTCATATTTAAAATTAGTACTTCGAAATGCTTCTTAATGAATTTGGCAACAATTCCAGAATTCAGTATATGTTAGCTAAAGTGAATAGCATCCCATGAAATTCAACTATTACTATACACAACATGTCTTTGTTATTATATGCATCTATAATGTAAGGCTTCAAAGTGGAATTTTTATGAAGAACAGCAGTAGACCTTCTCCTTTTTTTTTTACTGAACATGAATAATACTGTGTACTATTTTGAACTAGATGAGCTTCCTGAAAAAAAAAATCCAGGTTTATGTTAATTTGAATATTTAAGTAAACCTTTCTCTTATAGCCACTACTGAGTGCATTAAGATTCAGTGAAACACATTTTAAGTAAAACATATTATATTAATAGCATTAGAGTAAACAATATATATATATATATATATATTTTATTTAACATTTGTTGACCAGGAAAGTCCGACTAGGTTCCACAGATCCTGTTTTCAGCGGAGGCCCAGGGAGAAATGCTCCAGAAGCATGTCTTTAGAATGTGGGAGGAAACCGGAGTACCCGGAAGAAACCCATGCGAACACAGGGAGAACATGCAAACTCCACACAGAAGGCACCCCAGCCAAGAATCAAACCAGAGAACCTCTTGCTGTGAGGTGAGATATATATATATATATATATATATATATATATATATATATATATATATATATATATATATATATATATATATATATATATATAGATATATATACATATACATATACATATACATATATATATATATATATATATATATATATATATATATATATATATATATATATATATATATGTATATATATACACATGTATAGGTTTACCATTAAAACTTGGAAACTACGTCGGTTGACCGGCAAATGGTCGACTTGCAGTTTCCAAGTGGTCAGAATGTCGAACCCCAAATGGGCAGTGTCAGTCAACCATTCGGGTTCAACCTTGTGCAGGGGGATTGCAGTTCAGTCAGGAACAGGGAATTAGACCATTTCCTCAGTAAAGTGTGATCTCAGAGTTGGTATATTTAATTTTCAGGGGGTGTGGGGGGTGCAGTACAATTAATGTACCATTGACTGTACAGTCTAATGGTACATTAATATTCATAGCAGAAGGTGAGTGACATCACCTCCTGCTATGTCAAATACATCAAACCATGGTTATCAATGTATTCATTTTGAAATTTATTTACTTTTCAGCATGCTGAATTTCACATTTAGTGTTGACATTTTAAACAGGTGACCAATGTGGTTTCGACATGCCAATAGTAAACTATATATATATATATATATATATATATATATATATATATATATATATATATATATGATATATAAGATATATATAACTAATTAAATATAGAAAAATAAAAAAATATGAAAGAAGGGCAGGTCAGTCATCATTAGAAACTCCACATTGTCTATTGAGGACAAAAATCTAGAAACATTATTAAAATTGGCAATATCTAAATTTACTAGAGCTGGTCTCACCACAACTACACTCTGCTGGAATACAATGCTCCTTTGCTTCTTCTCCCACCAGAAGCAAAACTTTAGCACTGATCCCAAGATAAGAAGCAGGCCACAGCCTGTTTAGTAATCCACAGTCTCATCCCAGATGATGTAAGGGTCTGTAGGCTTGTTGTAGACTTTTCCTTGTAGATGCCTTGAATAGCAATCAGACCAATCAGGAAAGTCAAGCACAGACACTCACTTCCCAACCAGAAACAGTCAAGAATCAATGCACTCTGCTCCTTCTCTCACCAGGAGCAAAATATAAGCACAAATTCCAAGCTGGCACATATGAAGTAGTTATTAGGCTTTCCTTTGATCAGTGGTCTCCAGGAAATAATGTTCCTATGCTCCTTCTCTCACCAGAAGTAAAACAGAACTACTAACATACAAGATGAGTACTGAGAGGCAGAATGTGTGCTCTCCAGTAATTGGTGGTGTTAGAGTAGATGTTGCATATTTTAATGATAAGATGGATAAATGGATTAATATCCTAAGAGCTGCAGTATACACTAAGCAGTTAGAAATGAAATAGAGGTAACTAAGCTTTGTGTATTAGACATATATTAGCTTCATAGGTTCATAGGTGACTACTAGATTAGCTGCCTAGTAGGCAATTTTAAGCTTAGCCAATTTTCCTTTTGTGCTTAAATTGAACTATCCCATTTGGTTATAGATTGGACTTACCCATTCATGGTCAATAATTATGTAATACACCTAATGAGAATAATGGCTTACTATCAACATTTAGATTGGCACTTACATGAAGCTGGGAAGGTCAAAATGCTGTTTTCAAGTTTTTGTAATGCCGATCTGGAAAATGTTCAAATCCACATTAGTGAATGGTAGTTTGTATTTGTAATGTGGAATTGACAATCTGCTAACAGATCGCACTACAATGCAATCAGGAAATGTACCCTTTCTCACTGTAGTGCAATCTCAGAGTTGGAATATATAATATGCAGGGGGTGTGGGGGGTGCAGGGAGGGGCTTGCCCCTCAGCAAAAATGTTGCTGGTAACACAGACTTTCAACATTGGAATTTCTTGTGTTAAAATGTAGATTTATTTCCAAAATTTTACTAATTATTTTGATTTTCCACATTTTGATAGTAAACTGAGAATAACTGGAATCAAACCATAGATAATTTAAAGGGAACCATGCATTGGATAAAGCATGTATGATCTGCCTTTCTCCTTTATTAGTACAGGGACAGTCTTGGGATAAATTTTCTATTTCCCATCCGTAGATCCAATTTGCTCTTGAATATAGACATGGATGAATCTTGTTTCACATTGATGGGAAGTCTGTTTCAGAGCAGTGGCATCCTGTGCAAGATATAATGTACCTGTCACTCAGAACCATTCTTTTGATGTTACAGAAGAGGTTTACATCCCTAGGCCAAGTATTCTGATGCTATTCAACTTGCTGATGTGCAGTAAATCCATCAGTACTGGGTCAGCGGATGCCTTGTATTTCAGACACAGTTCACCTCTTAGTAGTAGTAGGACATGTTGTTTATGCCTTGTATGATGTTAGTAAGGTACCTCTGTGGGTGCTCCAGGTGTTGCACATGTTTGGACAGATGTATGCCAAAGGGGGCATTATTCTTAATGACTGACCTAATGAGGGCCGTATAAAGAACGACAATGACATCCTTGGATCTAAACACAATCCCTTTGTTTTTAAGCTGTGCAATATAGAAAAAACATTCTTACAACAATGGATACATTGATGAAAAGTTCAGTCACTTTCTGCATATGTTCCCAAATCCAGAACAGCTGGGACAATTTATAGGGGGTGTATTGTCAATGTGGTAGGTCCCTGGGGTATATGACTTTCCAAATGATACAATACAGCATTTTTGGCATTTAGTTCCACTCCATGATTTTAGCACCAGTTATTTATTTGGAAGAAACCTTCCTATAGGATCGCTAAGTCATCTGGGGATTCAATGACTGCTCCTAGCTTGCAGTCATCTGCAAACTGCAAACTTAGTGAGCTAAAGCCCTTTGGTATTGGCTTTTACTTCAGCTAAGCAGATACCAAACAGGAGAGGTCCCTGTACCAAACCCTGATAAATAGATAGATAGATAGATAGATAGATAGATAGATAGATAGATAGATAGATAGATAGATAGATAGATAGATACAGATATATACCTATCTATAAATGGGAAACAAAGATTAAATATTACCCGCAAACATCATATGTATGTTTGTAGTCTGAGAGATGGGTGTGTGTGCATTTGTGGGTTCTGTGTTTGAATGTCTGCATATGTGTAGGAAGAGTGAATGAAAGGAGTGCTTATATGAGTGCGAGGGAGGGGCCACCAGCAGTTATTACCACAGCAGAGTGCTGATTAATGCTAGCATTTGTTGTGTCTCTGAACTGATTCAGGGACATGGAGAATCGCCGATAATGGGATCTTTTCTCTTTGTGACTAGACAGCCACTGAAATGCTTTTTTTATAGTCAAGAAAACTTCCTCCATTTGCAGCAGTAATTTATGCTCATGGCAAGATTCTTCCTGAACCCGAGCCCTCGTCCATTAAATATTGTAATCTACCAGATTCACTGCAAGCTCAATCATGGGTTTCCTCTTTGGATACCATTGTGATTTTCAATAATATATGCTTTTTACATACACTGGAGTCTGAAAAAATAGTGGAATATCCCTCATAAGAAACTGTGCTGTAACTTGTATGCAAGTCGAATAATTTATACTGTTCACCCTTGTTCACTCATGCACATTTATTCCTAATGTAGTATAACATTAATACTATCTCATATTTAAATCCAAATTCTGCATGCACTCTGCATGTCTTAATATTGGTCTGCTCACATTAAAATGGTCTGCAATATTAAAATGTTTGCCACATACTCAAATAATTGGATTTATGCTCCTGTTTATGTATTGCTTGGATTATGCAAGTAATAACTTGCATGCCTGACATAAGATTATTCTCCACAGTGGTATATTAACAGTGTCCTGGTAATCATTACCCATGTTCTGCTAGTCCCATTTTATTTGCTTTAATGTTCAGTATGCCTTTACTTTTCCTAAAAGAAGTGTGTATACATATGAATTTTTGTGAGGATGTAAGTTGACCTATTTTTATTCAGTTATAAAGTGTAGTCATACCGCTGAAAAATAAGTTGGAAAACTGCAGCATAAACTATCCACTGTTTTAATATATATCTGTGTTAGTAGGGGCAAATGCTTATGCTACCAAGTAGCATATTGTGAAACAGATATTTTTCCAGGACTTCAGTTATATTGCTATACATCTATTTTTGTTTGCAGTAAATGACTTGCTACACATGTCCAGTGTATGCCTTTCTTTTTCCCAGACACACCGTGGCTTTTTATTGTATTTAAAACTGCAGGTGGCCTATTAAGCTATATTGAATTTCTGCAAAGAAATAAATGAGACAAGAGGAAGTGCATTGTGATCATATGACTAGTCAGGAACACATTCATATCCTACAAAACAATACATCAAGTAATCAGACAAAAAGAAGAAAAAGAAAGTGTATACACCTGCTTCTTAATGTATGAAAGTTCAATCACACTTCTTTATCAGTTAAAAAATGTGGTGGCCAAGATCTGGAAGAAGTACTGGAAAATTACTTTAATACTGGATTTTGTTTTTCATCTCAGGTGGTACAGCCGCCGGCTTTGCTGACTCTCATCAGATTACTTATTGGTTGTGATGGTGTGTGTGTGTGTGTGTGTGTGTGTGTGTGTGTGTGTGTGTGTGTGTGTGTGTGTGTGTGTGTGTCTCCTTACCTGCAGTTGCTAACTGAGATGATCCAACTTGATGAGTTACTTCTTTTTAATGGATTCTTAGGGATATAAGCTACAAAAAATCAAAAAGCAACAACATACGAAAAATTAAGTTCTATTCCTATGCCATTTAAGATATTCCCTGGATTTATTACCAATCATGCAGGCTTCGCACTTATGGCCTTTCTCTGTCTCAACAGACAGTATAGTTTGCATCACAAAATCAGTTGATGGTTGAAATGCAGTACCTGTTGTGACTGTAAAATCAGAATGTTAAGTTGTCAATCTCGCCTTCATTCTTGCTGGATGGGTTCGGAGCCGATCCTCGGCTCCGACTCGGCACTTGCTTTAGCTTGAGAACTCCTTTTACCAGCTCGAGGCAACCCTATATCCCATGATGCAAGGCGGAACTACCTCAGATCTCGTTTGCCGCTTTGCGAAGAGGTCTCCTTTTTTGCCAGCTGAGGTAAGTGAGTTTCTAACAGCTTTAGTCAGGGTTATCTTCCCCTTTTTTCCTATTTTTTAGTGTTTAGTGTCACATTTAACCACCCTATTCCCCTTTTAGAAAAATGTATACTTTATAAAAAGTTTTTAAAAATTTTCAGTTAGGCCTAGGCCTTCCTTATTAATCCCTATCTGTGTGTCTGTGTTTGGGGATTAATTTGTGTGACTGTTTTTGGTGTGTGTGTGTCTGTGTGAGTATTTATTACTCTTTTTTCCTTAGACTATGTCTAAAGAGGTAAAGGTCTCGGGCTTCAAGAAGTGTGACTTGTGCTGTCAGAAAATGTCTCTGACAGACGGTCACACTTCTTGTGTTTACTGCCTGGGGCCTTTACACCTGCAGGACTCCTGTGCTTTGTGTCACTCTTTTAGCCAGCGAGTCCTGCAGGAAAGGAGGAACAAGCTAATCCTCCGTGGCTTGCTAAAGCCGGAAGGTTCACCCACTAAACCTGGGTCCAGTAAGCCTTCCAAGCCATCCAGGGGTCAGGCTACAGCTTCCAAGCCTCCCCCGGTGGCTCCGACTCCTTCGGAGTCGAGATCGGCTCCGGCCGGAGCCGATCTTTCTCCTTCTAAGCTAGGGTCGGTTCCGATTGGTTCCGACACCCAATCTGCTGTTGCCTTGTCGGCTCCGGCTGGAGCCGACGCAGTATCCAGTGTCGGAGCCGAGAAGCCTTCGGCTCCACCTGGAACCCATAGGACGTCGGCTCTGATGACTTCCTCCAAGAAGAGATCTCGGTCCCCGTCTTTGGAATCGATCCACTCGGCTCCGGGGTCTCCTCTTTTGTCGGAGCGGAGTCATCGGAGCCAATCTTCGAGATCTTCCAGGCTGTCTGACCACGATTTAGAGAGGGTGGTAAGCAGGCTGTTAAAGTCGCAGGCACTGGCCCAAATGCTCCATAGCCCATCTCAGCAGACTTCAGATATTGCTTCACCCCTTGAACTTCCTCCTCCGACTCCCCACCAGAGTTCGGAGCCGGAGCTTCTCAGGACAGTGACTGTTTCGGCGCCGGAGCCGATACATCCTTCGGCTCCATCGTCTTTGGCTCCGATCTCCTCCTTGAGACCTTCCTTGGAGGGATCCGGTCGTCGAGTTTCCCTGGTCGGCTCCGAGGGGGCTAGTGGCATCGGACCCTTGTCCGACCCCGCTCTCCCTCTCGGGGCTTCGGCTTTGGTAAGCTCGGCACCGACATCGGCCTCGGAGCCTTCCCTCTCAGTGGAGCCGGGAATTCCTATTTCCTTGGAACGGGAATATTCCGGTCTCCCGGGGAGGGGAGCCTTTGAGGTGATGAGGAGTGTCCTGGCTCCTGAGCCAGGTCAACGGTCCATCCCTCTAGCTCCTCCCTCTTCAGTGCCTGTAGACACCTCTTGCCAGCCTCTTGCTCTCAGGCCCAGGGATCCATCGCCCCAGGTTTCCCCATTGGGAATATCTTCCTCTTCCGAAGTTTCTCCTGATCCTGCAGGTGAACCCCCTCGGAAGAGGACGTGTAAGAGGAAACACACAGACTCCCCTGAGTCTACTACATCTGATACCGACTTAGATGAGTCGGAGGGCTCCCCACGATCCCCCTCTGAGGATGTCGCCTTTTCAGACATCCTTGAGTTCCTCAAACAGAGGGGGAATTGGCCATCCATTGATCCCTCCGAGGATGAGTCGGTATACCTGGAGGCTTTTGGATCCCGACCCTCCACCTCCTGGGTGTCTCTGCCTTTCGACCCACTTATGCAGGTAGTGGCTCGAAAGGCGTGGGCAGCTCCAGATTCTGTGGAACCTGTCCCCAGGAGACCATCCAAGTTTATTACGGCCCCTACGGACAAACAGTTTCTTTCCAAGGGCGTCTCTGTGGATGCTATGGTGGTGGCGGCCGCCACTAAGAAGGAACTTGCGGATCCTTCAGTACCTGTCCATCCTCCTAACAAGGATTCTAGGACCATGGACAGGTATGGAAAGCAGATGTTTTCTTCAGCGACCTTTGCTATGCGTTCGCTGAACTACCTTTGTCACTTCAACAGGCTTCAAAGAGATATTCTCAAGGAACTAGGTGAAGTGGTCCAGGATCCTTCTGCTGCTGGGGCTCAAGAAAAGATTGCCTCACAGCTAGCAATCCTGAATTCCTTATCCAACTCCTCCATGCGGCTCATATCCTATGCGGCCGATGGAGCGAGCAGGGCCGCAGGCACAGGATTGGCTCTTAGACGTCAAGCCTGGATGCGGCTTTGTAATTTTGCGGACCCCTTTAAGGCGTCCTTCACCAATACCCCCTTTGATGGTTTGGCTTTGTTCGGACATCAGGTGAAGGATACCTTGACCAGGTGTGAGCAGGACGGTAAAACTCTTTCTGCCGTTGGAGTCCATTTTTCCACCCCTTCTAGACCATATCCCAAGGGTCGGAAGGGAGGGAAGATGTGGTTCCGCAAAGCCCAAGGAGCTACACCGGACACACGTGGTCAGTTTACCCCCAGAGGCAGAGGGGGTAACAATAATAGACACTGCCCTAGGGGCAGGGGGGGTCCTCAGAACCAGGGCAACAGGGAGTCTCTTCCTGAGAAGCCCTTTCAGCACCCCTGAGGTGTTGCCCGACTGTCCACCCTTGGAGGCAGTCGGGGGAAGCATTTCACTGTACCCAGTAGCCTGGCATTCCCTTTCACAAGATATGTGGGTACAGTCGATCATATCCGAGGGTTACAAAATCCCCTTCGAAAGGTATCCCATACCTCAACAATCCCTTCCAGACATCTCACCCGGTCAAAGGGATTTGGCAGAACAGGAGGTTTCAAAGCTCCTAAAGAAAAGAGCCGTCCAGACTGTTCCGGCAGACCAAGTAGGATCCGGCGTCTACTCGAGATTCTTTTTGGTCCCCAAAAGGACGGGAGATTGGAGACCAATATTAGACCTGAGCAGTCTAAACAGATTTGTCAAGAAGGCAAGATTCCGGATGGTCACGCTTCAGTCCATTCTGCCCTTTCTGGGCAAGGACAACTGGATGTGCTCTATAGACCTTCAGGACGCGTACTATCACATAAAGATTCACAGGCGCTCCAGAAGGTTTCTCCGCTTTTGGCTAGGGACCAGTCATTACCAATTCAGAGCCCTGCCCTTTGGCCTCACTTCAGCCCCCAGAGTGTTTACCAAATGTATGACAGTGGTCACAGCTCATCTGAGACGTCAAGGATTCCAGGTGTTTCCTTATTTAGACGACTGGCTCCTCTCCGCCACCACCAGGTGTCAGCTTCTTCAGACCAGAGACTACACTCTGCAGCTATGCAGGAGTTTGGGAATTTCAGTGAATTTCGAAAAATCTTCTCTGCGGCCTTGCCAATTTATCACCTTTATAGGCGCAGAATTAAACACCGTCAAAATGTTAGCCAGACTAACAGATCAAAGAATTCTGGACATCCAAAAATACGTTCGGATTTTATTGCAGAGCAGCAAAGTCAAAGCCAGGCTGATACTAAAGGTTCTAGGTCTTATGGCTGCGGCCATTGTTCTTCTACCACTAGCTCGCTTCCACATGCGTCTTCTGCAGTGGATGTTATTCACTCAGTGGTCGTTCCACAGTCTTCCGATGAGGCACGAAATCTTAGTCACACAATCGTGCAGGACTCATCTGAATTGGTGGATATCTTCCCCTCTTCTTCATCAGGGCCGACCTTTTGTTCCCCCTCCTCCGGTTGCCACAGTTACTACGGATGCCTCTCTGATCGGGTGGGGGGGGCATTATCAGGGCAGGATGGTCCACGGGACGTGGCAACCCATAGAATACCATCTGCACATAAATGTCCTGGAGATGAGAGCGGTGCTTTTAACGTTGCAAGCCCTCAACGACTTTCTTCCCACGGGGACTATTGCAGTACAAATGGACAACATGTCCGTGGTCTGGTACATCAACAAGCAGGGTGGGACCAGGTCCTATCCGTTGTGTCGAGAAGCTCTCAGACTTTGGCAATGGGCAATCTCCTCTCATCGGTTTCTGATAGCAACGCACATCCCCGGCAGGTCCAACCTCTTGGCGGACAGGCTGAGCAGATCCATTCTAATGCCTCACGAGTGGTCTCTCAAACAATCTGTAGTGGATCAGATTTTTCTGAAGTGGGGCACACCTTGTTGCGATCTTTTTGCTACACCCCAAAACAACAAGTGCCCCGATTTTTTTCACCCTTTTTCCCCTACCAGGCCAACCCCTGAGAGACTCTCTAACCCAGGATTGGCCCCGGGGACTTCTGTACGCTTTTCCTCCCTTTCCCTTGATTCCACAAGTCATTCAGAAAGCCACCGTTTTGAGGGCCAAGTTGATTCTCATTGCCCCTTACTGGCCTTGACAAATTTGGTTTCCGTCTCTGCATCGTCACCTCCTGGTGCAGCCCTGGCATCTGGACCCAGTTCCGGATCTCTTGATCCACCAGTCGGGTCAACAGCACCGGGCCATTCATTCTCTCAACCTCACTGCTTGGTTGCTCCACTTCCTTCCCTAGCCAGGCTTCCGATGATCTCTGATTCAGTCAGAGACATCTTAGTGGCTTTTTTAATGTCGTCCACCAGAACCGTTTATGCTAGCAAGTGGCGACGTTTTTCTATTTGGGCAAATTCCAGGAATATTGATCCATTTACTGCTCCTGTGCATTCTGTTTTAGATTTCCTGGCTGAGGTTTTTCAGTCAGGATCTTCTTCATCTACAGTAAAAGTTCAACTGGCTGCTATTTCCAAGTATCATGTTGGCTTGCATGACAATAACATTATGTCTCATAGATTATGCAAGGCCTTTCTGAGAGGAGTTTTTCTCCTAAAGCCTCCGATAAAGCATCCTCCTCCGCAATGGGATCTAAATTTAATGTTGGCATCCTTGATATTACCTCCCTTCGAACCGTCTGCTTCATGTTCTTTGAAGTTATTGACCAGGAAAACTATATTTTTACTGGCTGTCACTTCAGCAAGAAGGGTTTCCGAGATTCAAGCTCTCTGCATCCGTTCCCCTTACTTGGTTTTTCATAAGGACAGGGTATCCTTAAGAACGAACCCGTCCTTTCTCCCTAAAGTTGTGTCTCAAACCAATATTAATCAATCCATAGATCTACCAGTTTTTTTCCCAAACTATTCTGACAGAGCTGAACAAAAGCTTCATTTTTTGGATGTCCATCGTCAGCTCAGGTACTATTTGCATAGAACGAAACAATTCAGGAAATCGGACCAATTATTTGTCTCCCATGCAGAAAACAGGAAAGGTCTCCCAGTGTCTAAAGTGACCTTATCCAGATGGTTGTCTTCCACCATTTCTCATGTGTACTCTCTCAGAGGCAAGCAATTACCTTCTAAACCGAAAGCATACTCAACCAGGAGTCTATCCACTTCTGCAGCCTTTCAGGATAGACTACCTATTGATACCATTTGTGCAGCAGCTACTTGGGCCACTCCTCATACCTTTGTCTCTCATTACAAGTTAGATTTGGCCTCCAGAGACAGGGCCAGTTTTGGTTCCACAGTTCTCAAGAGTCTGTTCCATTGAGCCACCCGGGATACAGGTGCTAGGGACGCGGTCCCATCCAGCAAGAATGAAGGCGAGATTGACAACTTAACATTTAGAAGTTATGTACCTACCATAACGTTCCATGTTAGTTGTCTTCTCTCGCCTTCTTTCTTCCTCCCTCCTTCCCCCTGGCCTGGACAGATCTTGAAGAGTTCCTATCAGGTTGTTTCCTCCTGAGCCTTCATTAGAGGACTCTTTATTATGAACTTGGTTTTCCTAAATATGTTAGGTTAGTCCTTAGCAGGGTAGGTTAGCTACCAAACGAGATCTGAGGTAGTTCCGCCTTGCATCATGGGATATAGGGTTGCCTCGAGCTGGTAAAAGGAGTTCTCAAGCTAAAGCAAGTGCCGAGTCTTAGCCGAGGATCGGCTCCGAACCCATCCAGCAAGAAAGAAGGCGAGAGAAGGCAACTAACATGGAACGTTATGGTAGGTACATAACTTCTAATTTTTAACCATCAGACTCTGTTACAATTTGTGCAGCTGTAGTAGATGCCTGGCTGTGTAGGTACTGAAACTGCCCTCTGCCATCTGTGCTCTCGCTTCTCCTCCCACATCTCTTCTTCTCGCTTGTCTGGCTACCTACCTCGATGGCCCACCAAGTTATGTGGTTTGAGGCTATGGCTTCCCAGCCTGTTAGACTGATGTCGCCTGCCTTCATATCATGCTGGCAGACATCTTTGAAGCACAGAATGGGCCTTGTTATAGGTCTGGAGCCAGTGGTAAGCTCACCATATAGAAGGTCTTTGGGGATTCACATATGGCTGACATGACCAAGCCAGCACAAATGCCTTTGGGCGAACATGCTTGATATCCCTGCCTGCTCTAGATGTGGTCTTGCCAGGTGATGCTCAGGATCCTTCTGAGGCAGTGTTGAGCCTGCGTCCTTGGCCAGAGTACAGGATCCATATTTTACTACCACAGAGCAGAGTGCTAGGCACACACGCTTGGTACACCTTCATTGGATATTCAGCTCACAGTCCATGGAGAGATTGCTTGTGATGGTGGAGCCCAGGTAAGAGAAGTGCTTTACCACCTTGAGAGTGTGATCGCCAATTAAGATGCTGGGGTGTTGCTGACATCCTGCCGCATGATGTTGGTTTTCTTGAGGCTGATTGTGATGCTGAACTCTCTGCAAGCATAAGCAAAGGAGCTTATAAAGTGTTGTAGTGCTTTCTCAGTGTGAGCAGTTAGGGCAGCGTCATCTGCAAACAGCATCTCTCTGATCAGTACTGTCTACACCTTGGTCTTTGCTCGAAGGTGTGCAAGGTTGAAGAGATTATCAATGCTTCTAGTGTGGAGTATACACTGTCTTCAAATTTGTTAAAGGCATGGGACAATAACAGAGGGGAAAAAGATGCAGAAGAATGTCAGAACAAGTCCACATCCTTGCTTTACTCTGCTCCTGACTGGGAATGGGCCCGAGGAGGAACCATCATATTGTACAACACCTTGCATGTCCTCATGGAAAGATGTAATCATCCTCAAGAGTTTGGGAGGACATCCAATCCTCTGCAGCAGGGTGAAAAGACCTTTCCTGCTAACCAAGTCAAATGCCTTAGTTAGATCGATGAAGGCGATATACAATGGTTTTCTTTCCTCGCAGCACTTTTCTTGCAGCTGTCTTAATGAGAAGATCCTGTCAATCATGGAACTTCCTGCTCTGAATCCACACTGTGCCTCAGGGTAAATATGTTCTGTGAGTGACTGCAGCCTATTCAGAATTACATGAGCAAAGGCCTTCCCAACAATGCTGAGGAGGTATATTCCACAGTAATTCCTGCAGTCAGTTCTGTCACCTTTGCTCTTATACAGTGTAATGATGTGGGCATCACGCATATCCTCGAGCAGTGCTCCTTCCTTCCAGCACTGTATCAGGAGCTCATGCAGGTGGTCAACGAGAGCAGGAAGCCTACACAATTTAAGCATATTAACATGATGACCAGCAGTGCTAATCAAATATGCATGCTGCTCCTCGAGCCTAAACAATTTCATAGCTAGCAATAGAGTTTGCAGCCATTGAAAGGTGCTTGCTAGCATGAGAACAGAATGTAAACAAACAACTTGTCTCTAGGCAAACCTAAGATATGAGCACTCACCATCACCCTGAAATATTAAAGGCAAGTACGGTGAAAGAATTCTGAAGGAGAGGAAGTAAAATGGGGGAGACTTGTGCACAAAGAATAATGGTCTGTTGTGCATAAATAAATGATAGGGAAGGGTAAATGGATAAAGTGCACTCATGTAAGTACAGGCAAACGTGCTAAAGTGTCAAAGAAACATTTGTAACATAAATCCTGCAATACTGTTGTAATGATGATTAATATCTGACTGACTTACCAATGACTGACTGACATATCAATGGCAATACCAGAGTTATGCACATAAATAAAAATAGACATGCTAATCATGCACATAAATAAAAACTGACATGCAAACAAAGGATATGATAGGTATATAAAACTGCAGGGTAACAAAGTAGAGGTAAAATGTGATATACAGGTTAATAAAACGCTGAGATGAGATAACAGGAGGGACTGAAGATACAATGTAGGATGAATGTATATACCGCATTTATTTCATATGAGATATATATATTTAGAGAATTTATGTATGCAAGCTGACACCGCTGTTGTATTCTCCATCTCATAAGTCATAAATGACAACACAGATCGGATGACATTTCATGATTTCAAGTCTTTCACTGGTAATTTGCAAACATCCCAGAGACATTTATACTGGGCATGCCCACATGGACTTAACAAAGAACAGTAACATAACAGCAATTCAACAGTACAAAGTTTCCTAAAAGTTTCTGATGGTCTGGCAGCATGCTATATAGGAAGGCACATTTACTGAAGGCCTCATCTGCCATTAAGCTGTATAGTGTGATGAAAACAATTGCAATAATAAAGAAATGCAGTACAGAGTGTAATTATTTTGTAAATAGGTAATGCCTGCGTGCAACAAATGACATGATAAACATTTGCATTGTGTAATTTGTGAACACATGCCAAGATAGATATCAGAGCAATGCATACCAATCATGGATGTCACAGATATATGCATATTGGTTATGGCATGAAGAGCACCCTTAAAGGGCTCACAGCAAATTCCTATCATAAAAGTTAAGGATGCCTTACCTTACAGGACAAAGCCTGAAAAGGTGGCCCTCTGATTGTGCCATATCTATCATCTGTGTGTAAGCATTTGCTGTCTGACAGACAGATGTTACCAGATTCAAACTCCTGCTTATGATACTAGGCTCCTTGCATACCTCTGTATTGACTGCTTGTGCCACAGCAGATATAAATGGAGGCCGTCACAAATAGCTGAAATCAATGTGTGCTGTAAAAAACACTTACAAATATAATATGAACAACTGGATTTTTTTTCAGACTGCTGAAAAGGAGCTACACATGTTACTGCCCACGCAACAGTGAGTATTACAATATCAATGCTTCTTTGACAAGAAAGCTGCTTCCACCATGTAGCATACACACTGTCCCAGAAATGCACCACAGTCTATCTATGTAGGTATGCTATGCAAGCCGGTAATAAACGCACATGCAACAGGAGCACTCATAGCATGACTTGCCCCAGATAACCATTTCAGTGCAATGCAATCACAAACTGTGATTATATATTATTGCCCAACATAAAAATGGATAAGAATAACTAGATACAGTGGTGTTTGTGTAATGACATTACATTCATATAATGTTTCCCTTTCAGGAATCGAACAGCAAGCTATACAACTGTGTCTACTAATGACATATGAATAAACCATAAGCACCACAGCCAAAGTCTTAACACATCTAGAGCCTATTTACTGCATTTCCTTTGTTGCACTTATTTTAAAATCGTTTTTTTCTTAAAACTTGCATTTTACCTGTCTTTGGCCTAGAACTCAAGTGTGGGGTCATTTATTGCACTGTTCTAACTTGTTGCTACTTGTGTATCTCTGCTATCTTTAAACAAAACAAAAAAATCTTGCTTTTTTCCCACTTTCTGAAATTTTAAAAAAAGTTCAGTTACAGATTTGCTGTTCTGAACTGTTTGTAAGTTTCTTGGAGGCCATTGCTTGCTTGGGCTAAAGGGAAGTCTCTGTGTTCATCAGTGGCAGTGGTAAACACTGAACAGCCTGCCTGCCCCTGTGGGAGTGGTTACTGCCTAGAAACTGTAGTTTTATTGGCCATTTTGGGTCAATTCCAAAGTCCTTGATCCCCCTCTGTTAAAACCCTCTTTTGTGCGTTTTTGCGCATAGCGCAGCATCGGACAGCGCCACTTAATCAGGTTTAAAGTATTCCCGGCTCCACAAAGTCTGCTCTTCACTTTTTCCCTTAGAACTGTTCCAAATCTCAAAGTAATCACTCTATTTTCCTTTAAAACCCAGCAGTAGCTAGGATAAGTGTCTTATAAGTAAGCACTAATAAACTAAAGCACTACACCCTCTTATACTCCCTATTGGTCCTTTGTGATCAAGTCAAAAAGTAATTCCTTATACTATTCTGGCATGTCCAAAAGTCAGTTTCAGGTTTACTCTCCAGTCCAGCTGGTGAATATGGGAATCTTGAGGCAATGTTACAACTGCCTTATGTACACAGACCACCCTCTCCTCTTCCCAACAAGCTCAAATATATGTGAGAGATGCAACTATATAGCCAAACTGGAAGCTGAGCTCTCTCAACATAGTACTGGCATGGTCAGTCTGGAGGAGAAAGTAATCACACACACCACAAATCCAGTCTCACATAGACCTATCGCAACAGCAAACCAAACACATAAACACACAAAAACATACTCGGAGCCTCTAAATAAAAATCTTCCCAAGCAACAGAGACCTCCAAAGCAGACATCCAAGAAACTGCTACCCCACAACAATACCCACGTATCACATAGTTCGCAAAGTCAGTGTGCTACACAGTCACAGCCCTTAAGGCTAAACAACACACCTAATACACTTGTAATAGGTGACTCTGTTGTCAGACACACTGACGTCCCTCTCACCAGGCTGAACAAGGAGAAGGTCACTGTAAGCTGCCTGTCGGGTGCCAGGATCCGCCACATAACACAAGCACTCAGATCACTCCAAAGCAAGTACAAATATGACTTCGTCATTGCCCATGCTGGTGTAAATGACCTGAGACGTATCTCCCTGGATTACATGAAAAGAGACATAGAGGAGCTCTCTGATCATGTGGCCCAAGCCGGTATGACCCCGACCTTGAGTAGCATCTTACCCTCACCAAGAATGATACCACAGTATAAAGACAAAGTGATCAATTTCAACAATTGGCTAAAGTATTGGTGTCACTCAAAGGGGATCCAGTGTCTGTCAGCCTGGGATGACATGCTTGACAAGCCACGTTGCTTCGCTAGGGACGGCTTGCACCTGTCACTCCTGGGTTTTTGAATACTGGCCAAGGCTCTTGCCACCCCCATAGTGCCTTTTTTAGGCAAAGCTCAAAAGACAAACCCACCTCCTTAGACAACACAAGGAAAAATAAACTAAGGGTAATGCTGTTCAATGCCAGAAGTCTAAACCTCAAGATGCACGCACTCGAGGCTCTCCTCAGTATGGAGAATATCGATATCTGTGCAGTAACAGAAACCTGGTTCAAGGCTCCCCAGAGCACCCCAGCACTACCAGGCTATACCTCATACCATTCTTTTCGGCCCCAAAACTCGGACCGAACCACAAGAGGAGGGGGAGTATCCATATTCATCAAAGATACCCATACCTCCAGGCTAGTGGCACTGCACAAAGCATCTGAGACCATCCATGTGCAACTAACAGTGGGCAAAACTGCCTTCCAGTTTGCAGCCTGCTACAGACCACCCTCCCAAACCCAGGAACCCCACTCGGCTTTCCTGAAGACACTGGAGAATATGAAGGTCTCTCCAAACACCATTATATTGGGTGACTTTAACTACCCAAACATAGACTGGGAGCACTACTCAAGCCCCAACACCCTAGCCCAACGGCTGCTAGAATTTATAAACTCAAATGCTATGGAACAACTGGTCACCCCTCCCACAAGAGGGGAAAACATATTGGACCTGATCATCACCAACATGGGGACTCTATGTTCCATACCAGAGGTATATCCCTCATAGGTAAGATCTGACCATAAATTAATCACTATGGACATCCATATCCCGCCCCACCCCCAGCAAAGGAAACCACGGTCAAAAACTTCTCAAAAGCAAACTTCCCACTTCTCAAAACTGAGGTAGAATCCTTCAAAGCCCCAGGGCCAGTGGAAAATACGGCCCAAACCACAGAATCCTTTACAAACGCATTCTATGGATACCTACAGGAATGCATGGATCGTGCTATCCCAAATAAAACCAAGACACACTCCTCCAAAGGCAGGAGACCTGTCTGGCGGACCCCAGCCATAAATAAGCTGTACAACAGAAGGAGGAAGCTACTACATGATAGAGCAAAATCCCTGAAAGGTAAGGCAACTCTGATCAGTACTAGCAAGAAACTATGATCCCTCATAAAATCATCTAAGGCTAGCTTCGAAAAAAAATTTTCACAAGGCGCTAAAGATAATCACAAGGCTTTCTTTAGTTATGTCAGAAACCTGGGTGGAAACTCCCAAATATGCTCTGAGTTAGTGCAAAATGACAAAAAATACACTGAACCCACAGACATTGCCAACATCCTGGCAGACAGGTTCAGTGCAAACTCCCCCCCCCCAAAATGAGCAAATGACTATCCCAACAGAGTGTAGCCTCCCTGACATCACAGATGCACAGGTGAGAGCTGCCCTCTCCAAAGCAAAAAACACAGCATCAATGGGACCGGACGGTGTCCCGGGCTGCATTTTACATGAGCTCCAAGAAGAACTGAACCCTCACTTAAAATCACTGTTCAGTCTCAGCCTTACAACAGGATATGTATCCAAAGAATGGCGTACAGCAACAGTGGTCCCACTCCATAAAGGTGGTGCCACAACGGACCCCGGAAACTATCACCCTATAAGCCTAACTAGCCTGGTCTGCAAAGCTATGGAGCGTATCATCATGGAACTCATAAAGAAAGACATTGGGAACCTCCAAACACTGGATCCTACCCAATTCTGCTTTAAGTGCAGATCTTGCCTCTTGAACCTGGTCAATTTCTTTGAAACAGTCACCAAGGCCATAGACGAAGGGAAGGTAGTCCACACAGCCTACCTTGACCTTGCAAAAGCCTTCGACACAATACCCCACTTGGGCATCATAAATAAGCTCATCAGCTTAAATATCAACCCCTATGTCACAAGATGGGTTGCAAACTGGCTTAGGGATAGAACCCACATGGTCAGAATTGCAGGTGCCATGTCAGACTCTAAACCAGTTACAAGTGGCGTTCCACAAGGCTCAGTCCTGGTACCTCTCTTGTTCAGTATATATTTCTCTGCGGTACAGGCTAACACAGGAGGACTATGGCTGACAAAGTTTGCAGATGACTGCAAACTGGGGGCCATAATCAACTCGCCAGCTGACACAAGCATCCTCCAAAAAGGTCTCACAGAGACGGATAACTGGTGCCAGAGCCATGGCCTAAAGCTAAATGCCAAAAAGTGCATAGTCATCCCCTTTGGGAAAAACAAAGTGCCCACAAATTACCACATAGGTGGTAATCCATTAAGAACGGAAGAAGTAATTAGGGATTTGGGGACCCAAGTAGATTGCAATCTCTCCTTTGACAATCACATTGCCAAAGTGGTTAGAAAGACATTCTATATAGCCCACCTTATCATGAAGGGGTTAACATCTAGATCAAGAGAGGTCATTGTGCCCCTCTACTCATCACTCATCAGGCCCATAATTGAATACAATGCCCCATTTGGGATGTACCTTACCCGACACCTGCTACAACTAGAAAGACCCCAAAAGTACCTCACCAGGAGGATCAAGGGACTCAAACAGATGCCCTACGCAGTTAGGCTAAATAAACTTTAGCTCTACTCAGTTGCTTACCGCCTACTGAGAGGCGTTCTGTGCCTGACGTATAAAGCCATGTCCAACCCAGAATTAATGGACATGCTCCACCTCAAGAAATCCAAATCCATCAGGATTACACGCTCCAGTGACTTAAACCTCAGCACAGAAATAAATAGAACATGCTGGAGGGACAGATTCATATCCCAGAGGCTCCCCTCACTTTGGAACAAAATCCCAATCCATGTCAGACAGAGCACCTCAATGACCCTCGTCAAGAAGAAACTTGACGTTTGGATGGGAGATCGTAAATTTACCCCTGGGATCTCTTATGTGTCACTGCTAGACAGAGGCACGGTAAACTAACCTTAAATGGGCTATCTTCTGTGACCTACTATACAGAGGCACAGTCAACTAATCTAAGAAGGGTGGCGAAAGCCAAACACACTCTGGCTAGGCTTGTAAATGCCCTAGGGCAGATAGCCTAGTATCAACCAATGAACCTATGAACCTAAGTGTGGCACTTCACCTAAGCTAATGTATTACATTATATGCATGTGTCATAATCAAGCTTTTTGAATTAAATGGATGGTGGAGGCCTCTCCCACTGTAACTTTATATATTATAACTGTGGTGGATGCCATTCATGCATTACAGCATAATGCCCAACAATCCGAACAGGCACTGAATGTGGATTTTGTATACCTGACCATTTGACTCCAGAAAATACATGATATTGTTTAGAACAAATGCACCATGTTAGAAGTGTCACTATGATTGTGAGATATATCAGTATGTAAAGGTTTTATATTATTTAATTGCTACAAGGAATATGCATACCTATAATTACTGTGCTAAAGCAATAACATACAAAATGCTGTGTCATACTCTTATGTCACAGGATAACAGGATAATTGAGCTTCCTAATTACCTGAAATTTTTACAACTCACCACTGCTCACAAACTCATATTCCAACCCTCCATTTGCCCCTCTCTTTCATCTATCTTAACCTCTTACCTCCCCAGTTCTACTCTTAGATCTGAAAACCAAAACCCCCTTAAAATCTATAAACCCCTATGCCTTCCTGGCCAATTACTTCTATCACACTCCTGAGCTAAAATATGGAATTCCTCCCCCCTCAGCTGTACTCTCAACAACTCTAATTTCAAATCTCTCCTCCATTCTTACCTTACCTCAAACTGGGACTGTTCCTGCTCCCTTCCCACCTAATTTACACTGTTGTCACTGTCAAACCTCCCTTCAGTCTCATCTACTAGGTCTATATTATAATCTCGAAGGTTTAAAACTTCGAATCACTAAAGATCAAACTTTAGTGATCGAAGTCTTAAACCATCAAAACCAAAAAAAAAAAAATACTAAATTAAAAAAATAAATAAATAAATAGTGTGTAGGCAGGGGGGCAAGCCGCCCTGCACCCCCACACCCACCCTACTTAAATATACTAACTCCGAGAACACACTACATTGAAGTAAACGGAAATCTCCCAATACGGAGATTTTCCGTTTAAACGTTCAATGTAGTGTGCTTTCAGTATTCTCGTGTTGACAATATCGTACTCGATATTGTCAGACTTTGAGATTTTAATATAGACCCTCATCTACTATACCCTCTGATCACTAACTTATTGTTAGAACAAACTTGTATATACACTTTATGACTTGTACTTTTAATTATATTCTCTGTATTACTTTGACTTTATATATATTTTAATATTTGTGTCTTTTAAACCGATACTCCCTGATTTTGTATTCATATTTTTAATTGTATATGTATGCTTTTGTATACTGTATATTCATTACTGTACTTATGTTATATTCTGCTAACTGCTTTTAGAACTTTTCTCCCCAGGCCTCCACTGAAAATGGGCTCTGCTTGGCCCAGTGGATTTCTCCGGTCATCAAACTGGAAATAAATAGTTAATAAATAAATAAATAACACTAACTACATATGTTATGTAAGGAAAATGTAATCACGTTGTCATCATTACTCTGAATGAAATGATTGCTATGTGAGAAAGTATTATAGCTTTTGTAAGAGGACTCAATGTCTATAGGAGTGCACATACTATGTGCTAGACAGCAGTGTTGTCAACATGTGCAGTCACAATAAGACTGACACAACATAGTCTGAGCAGTAGTAGCTGGGTTTGAACTAATTACCTAAGATCACAAGGTGCAGATTAGTGCCTGAATCGCAAGTGCCACAGTACAAGCGTTCAAAGGGCACAATAATGCTATAGAACTACATATCATCTTTGAATCTGAAGAATAGTCTAAACAGTATGCGGATGAAAGACACACTCACAACTGGCCTCAAACATCCTACATATGTAGTTGTACAGTGTACATAACACAGCACCAAAGTCACACAACAGAGGTGCATTTGCACTACATCTGTGAGATACTGCATTTACAGTAACATTATGTAATCATTGTGTGGCCAACAAGTTATTTTCCTTGGAGATGCTAGAATTTTTTGGCAACACTGTACCACTGTAAATTGATCTAATAAGTGGAGGTGGAATATTAATGACAGTAATCACAGTAACACTATTTATCCAGGGATGGACTTGAATCACTTACTTTGATGTAGTTACACAATCTATACCGCACATTATCAGCAGCCAGCAGCACCACAGGAGAATACTGAGTACCAGTGAAGCATACAGTATCTATGAAAGGATGACATCAGCTGTGTATTGCCAAGGAGATATGTCTGGTAAAATGAGTTTTTAAACATCTGGGGTTGGAAATGTTGCCACTGCAAATGTGTGCAAACGTAATCCTGAATTCATTTACAATCACAGAAACACCCGTAGAAGTTAATCACTGTTGTATTCAAAACTTATACTTATCTATTAATACATTCTAGAGAATAGTGTAAGAAACACAAGCATCACAGGAGAAGTATGACTTTTAAACTGCATGAGTACACTTTAAAAAAATGACCTCATCAGTGTGTTGCACCAACAGTGTATCCAGAGAATATAATTGTGTACCTGTGTGCCCTTATTGCTGCCTCCAAACACACCTGTCAGTTAACAAATTGAAAGTGAAATATGCCCCCAGCACTTAACATATGTTTGCATCCCTTTCCCTCAAAAACCATTAAACAAATATGTTTTTCAATGTATGAAACTCTTTTTGGAGGCATTAATTTAGACAGTTGTGGACATAGTACCGCCTAAAAAAGCCATGTTTTCTCTAAGTAATGTATAGACAATTGTACTCAGTAGAGTACAAAGAGTATACCTAGTTACACTCTTGTATCGCAAAGAGGGTGTGTTTGTGAATGGTAGGATAAGGGAATGTTCATAGGTTCATAGGTTTATAGGTTGGTACTAGGCTATCAGCCCTAGGGCCTATACAAGCCTAGCCATAACAATTCCCTGGATATTTCTTCCCACACTATTTACTTCCCTGGACCCCTGTCTAGCAGGGCGACTGACGTGATCCCCGGGGAGTCATGTAGCAGTTTAAAATATCTCTCCAGGGCAGAAGTTGATTGAGCACAGCTGTGTTGGAGGACATGCTCACCTGACTTTAAATCCCTCCTCCAACACATACACAAGTTCCCCATATTCAGCCTCATATCTATTATCTATTTACTTATTAACTTATCTATTTGCACAATCTAGAGAGTGCAGTATTATTCACAAGTCCCACAGAAGAAGTTCTGACTCTTAAAGGAAGAGAGTGCACTTTTGACTAGTTGACCTTATTTGTATGTTTGAGAGAGGATGTTTGTGTAAAGAGTAGGATAATAAATCTGTGTGCAAATTTAAATGCATTCTCCTTACGTGGACTTGATACAGCACCAAGTATTTTACAAACACACACACGCACACACACAATTTTCTAGTGTTGTGCATTGAACCTCATATCTATCTCATTACACAATCTATATAGCATTGGATCATTTGCAAGTGCGACAGAAGTCTGATCCATTAGGGGAAAGAGAGCACTTTTGGCCGGAAGATCTTATCAGTGTTTTGCAGAAAGGGCATTTCTGTAAAAAGTGGGATAGGGGAGCTGTTTGCAAAGTTAAATGTATTTTCTTACCAGAAGTGGATACAATACCAAGCCTTACATATACAGACACAGACAAGTTTCTTACACTAATCATCAAACCTCCTACCTATTTAATTACACAATCTACAGAGCACTGTATTAGTTGCAAGCACCACAGGAGAAAACTGACTTTAAAAATATGAAAAAGCATAATTGTAAGTCTTGAAAATCCACTGTTTAGAACAAATGATAATGTGCATCACAGGTTGTGCAAACAATGTATATGAGAGCATTGAACAATGTAACATCACTATGATTGTCTCATATAATTACATTCTCCACATCTAAATACTGTCCTTCATGTACAGTGCATTATTGTGAGAGACATTGACATGTTTCCCAGTGTGGTATACCAAAGCAATTTGCATTTGTAAATCAGTGGATTATAGGTCAAATCTTTCTACCACTTCTTGCCTGGATGATTGCATTGTTGTCTCATACTTGTATAATGTGCATTGACAAGGCAAACATGCAAGTCATACATAGGACATTGCACTGCAGAATAGTAGTGAATGATTATGTGAGAATAGATATCAAGATAACCTGTTGACAACATTATGACAGACATACAAATGTGCAACCTAAAACAATAGTTATTGGATTTTCTTCTTTTTTTTATTTCACTCTTTAAGCACAATGCTGCTAAACTGAACTGTGCTACTGATAGCAGATTATTAGCACATGTGTAGTCATATCTTGAAGTGTTGAACATAGAACGGAAATTAGCAGTACTCTGTGATGTTCTGTGCTGACTTTCTTACCAAGATCTCTAAAAGACTGGCTTCATAATAGAAAGAAGACACATCCGTATATCATCAGGATAATGATGTGCTAATGAAAAGTGTAGCCAACATTTAGAGCCAGAGGAATCACACAAAACATTCTGAAACATTTTTCCATACATCTGGAGTCCAACCTTTACAGTATTCCAAGAAAAAAAAAACATATACCTGAGTATTATCTAAACACACCACATAGGAACCCATACTTCTGACAGTTAACATTTGACAGCAGATTTCAGCAAAGTTGAATACATGTATTTATCTTCATTGCCCTGTTGATCACTGTAATCTGTACAGCCACCTCTTCACCTTGTTGAAAAGTATGTTAAACTGAATAAACATAGCTAAGCACAGCAGCAAGGCAATAAAATCACAAGATATTTCCATTAGCTGTGTACTTCCATTTAGCCTGAGTTGCATTTGTTGCTGGATGCCAGACATTACATAAAAACAAAAGTGGAAGTATAATTATACTGAAGGGAGAAGATACCCTGGCAAGGTGAGATGGGGACAGGGATGAAGTAGCTAATGACAGAAGAAGGATAATGCTAGCTCATAACAATATGTAATGAACAGGTGCACATAAAACAGTGTGCCAAAGCATTCAGTAATGTTTAGCTAATGGCTGGATTAGAACCCTTGAAAGAAGTCAGCCATCTATATATGCATGTATTATCACAACACACCACAAAGGAATTACTTCTTAACATTAAAATCACACAACTGAAACACAGTGACCACTTAGTGAAGGGTGAAGAGAGACCGAGAGACCCCTATAGATGAAGAAAGGAATAGCAACAATATGTTGTGCAGGACATGTAGGAACATCTGTAAGGTGTTTTACTCTTACTTGATAAATCATTATTTATTGCTGGAACCTGTCTTCTGAGAGACTGTCTTACAGATTATATGCAATTATGCAGAGCTGAGTATATATTTTTTGGTTATAGAGTTTGTTAATTGTTGCTTAGATCTGTGTTGAAACTGTTGTCTCACTGTTCTGAGAGACTGATCGGCAAATATACAGAGCTGAGAATATTTTTTTGGTTTTAAAGTTTGTACTGTTAGTTGTTGTTTTGATCCCTGTTGAAACTGTTTTGTGCCATCCACCCTCCCTATTTTTGGTTTGTAGTTAAATTTGGTGGCTTTTGCAGTTGCCCGCATCACTGTAGATTTGATCTGGGACACTCCCCCAGTCACATCTCTTTACCACATTCTACCTAATAAACTCTTTCTGCACTTGCTTTTAGTCCTTTTTAATTTAATTGCATTTTTAAACTGTGTTTGGTGTAATATTGCTGCATACTCATGTGCTAGCTTGCACTGCATGTGAATTGTTTTTCACTACTGTTTTTGCTACTTTTCTGTAAAAAAAAAAAAAACCTGTAAGCCTGTTTCCTACCTTTCCTGTAACTAGTGTTCCAGATACAGATTTTCTGTATCCAGGACTGTATGTAAGCTTCAGAGACCCCCAAGCCTTTCTGTGTTGGAGGGAAGCCTTCTAGCTTATCAGTGGGAGTGGTAAGCACTAGGTAACCTGTCTACCACATAAGGAGTGGTTCTGGCCCAGTAGTTATTGGCCGTTTGGGCAATCTCTTCCATCTCTCTCAACTTTCTGATTTGAAAGCCTGCATTTGCACTTGTTTCTGTCCTGTAACTTGTCTAGTGCAGATACAGATTCTTAGTTTTAGCACTTAAATGTGCTTGTTCATGCTCAGCACTTGTTCAGAACTTGTAAGCACTAAATAAGCTACTAATTACTATAGCACTCTATCTTCCTCATTACTTAGAGGAAAACAGTTTTTGTACTTACTTTTCTCACTTGCTTAGAGAGAAACAGCTCTTGTACTCACTTTCCTCACTTATCTAGAGGAAAATAGTTTTTTATTCAGGCATGTCCAAGGGTCAGCTCGCAGTGTTCTCTCCTGTCTATCTGATGAATCTGGGCATCTTGAGGCAATGTAAAAATTGCCTCATGTACACTGACAGCCCTCTTCTCCTACCACCCAACACTACAACCTGTGAGAGATGCACTTATCTAGCCAAACTGGAGGTAAAGCTCTCTCTAACCAAGACTGAACTTGACAGTCATGAGGAGAAGGTAAACACTTGCACCACACCACACTCATCACATAGTCTCACTAAATCTACACCACCAAAATCCACACACAGTAACACAAAACCATTTGCGGAGGCTCTCAATAGTAATCTGTCTAAGCAACAGAGACCTCCAAAGCAGAAAGGCAAGTAACATCCATCCCCCAACACAACCCAAATGACACATAGCCCACAGACTCAGTGTGCCACTCAACCACAGCCAATAAGGCAAAACAAAGTACCCAACACATTAGTCATAGGTTACTCTATAGTCAGGCACACTGATGTCCCACTCACCAGGCTAAACAAGGAGAAGGTTACTGTCAGCTGCCTGTCAGGTGCCAGGATTCGCCACATAACCCACACACTCAGGTCACTCCACACCAAGTACAAATATGATTCTGTCATTGTCCATATTGGTGTGAATGACCTGAGAAGTACCTCCCTGGACTACATGAAAAGAGACATGGAAGAGCTCTCCGATCTTGTAGCCCAGGCAGGTATGACCCTAGCCCTGAGTAGCATTCTGCCATTGCCCAGAATGGTACCGCAGTACAAGGACAAAATGATTGACTTCAACAATTGGTTAAGCTTCTGGTGTCATTCTAAGGGGATCCAGTATCTGTCTGCTTGGGATGACATGGTCGACAGACCATGATGCTTTGCCACAGATGGCCTGCACCTGTCGCCCCTGGGATTCCGGATACTGGCTAAGGCTCTGCTGCCCCTATAGTGCCTTTTGTAGGCAGGGTTCAAATAACAAATTCACCACCATAACAGGAATAGGCAAACAAAAGCTGAAGGTAATGCTACTCAATGCTAGAAGTCTAAATCTCAAAATGCACTCACTCAAGGCACTCCTTAAAATGGAGAACATCTATATCTGTGCAGTGACTGAGACCTGGTTCAAGGCTCCAGAGAGCACCCCTGCACTACCAGGCTATAACTCATACCACACTTTTCGGCCATGTAACCTGGACCGAAACATCAAAGGCAGAGGTGTGTCCATATTCATTAAGGATATCCACACCTCCAGGCTAGTTGCTCAGCATAATGCATCTGAGGTTATCTAAGTGCAACTAACTCTGGGCAAAACTGCAATCCAAATTGTAGCTTGCTACAGATCCCCCACCATGCCCCAGGATTCCCACTCCTCTTTTCTTGATGTATTGGAAAATATTAGGGTTCAACCAAACACCCTAATAATGGGTGACTTCAACTACCCCACCATTAACTGGGAAAACTACTTGTGTACCAACTCCTTAGCTTAACGCTTTCTGGAATTCATAAACTCCAATGCCCTAGATCAACTTATCCACACCCCCTCCAGGGGCAACGATATCCTTGACCTAGTCATTACCAACATGAGTCACCAGTGTTCCACACCTGAAGTCAACTCCTCGTTGGTCCGATCAGACCATAAGAGTATCACCCTTGATATCCACATCCCGCCCCCACCCCCCATTAAGGAAACCACAGTAAAAAATTTCTCCAAAGCCAACTTCATGCTTCTTAAGATAGAAGTGGTGAACTTCATGGCACCCATGCAGATGGACAATACAGTTACAACTGCTGAATCCTACACAAATGCACTCTATAGGCACTTACACAAGTGCATGGATCAACCTATCCCAAACAGAACCAAGACGCTATCCTCCAAAAAAAGGAAGCCAATCTGGTGGTCCCCTGCCATAAACAAACTGTACAACAGAAGGAAGAAACTGCTGCAAAAGAGAGTAAAATCCCATGAGTGGAGGAGCTCCCTGGTCAGCCTCAGTAAGAAGCTGAGATCCCTTATGAGATCCTCCAAAGCTAGCTACGAAAACAAATCACCACTAATTCCAAGGATAATCACATAGCATTCTATAGCTATGTCAAGAATCTAGATGGCAACACCCAGATCTGCTCTGAGTTGCAGCACAAAGGCACGAAAATTACAGAACCAACTGATATTGCCAACATCCTGGCAGATCAGTTCAGTGCTAACTTTACCCCCCTCTCACCCCCTAAAGGGCCCATATCTATACAGGAAGAATGCAGAGTCCCTGTACTATGCAGGTAAAAGCTGCACTCTCTAAAGCCAAAAACACAACATCCATGGGACCGGAAAACATCCCAGGGTGCGTTTTACACAAACTTCAGAACGAACTGGCTCCGCACTTAAGCACCATGTTCAATAATAGCCTTGCATCAGGCTTTGTGCCCACTGAATGGCACACAGCAACAGTTATCCCACTCCACAAAGGGGGAGCCACCACTGATCCCAGGAACTATCGACCTATTAGCCTGACGAGCCTGTGGAACGTATCATCATGGAACTCATAAACAAAGACATTGATAACCTCCAAACCCTGGATCCCACCCAGTTTGGGATTGTGAAAGGCAGATCATGCCTCCTGAACCTGACTGACTTCTTTGAGGCAGTCACCAAAGCCGTGGATGAGGGTAAGGTGGTTCACACAGCCTATGTTGACCTTGCCAAGGCTTTCAACACCATCCCTCATTCTGGAATTATAGCTAAACTCACTAAACTAGGTATAAATCCCTATGTCACAAGATGGGTTGCCAACTGGCTCACTGGCAGAACCCACACAGTAAAAGTTGCAGACTCCAAATCTGACCTCAAGGCAGTGACAAGTGGAGTGCCACAAGGTTCCGTCCTGGGACCTCTCCTGTTTGGTATCTACTTCTCTGGAGTACAGGCTAACACAGAAGGCCTCTGGTTGATGAAGTTCACAGATGACTGCAAACTAGGAGCCATAGTCTAGTCCCCAAATGATGTGGACATCCTACAGAAGGGCCTCACTGAGACAGATGCCTGATGTCAGAGCCATGGCCTCAAGCTCAATGCCAAAAAGTGCAGTGTCATCCCCTTTGGTAAAAACTCTGTACCCATGAACTACCACATAGGCAGCAATCTACTTAACACCAAATGCGTGATGAGAGACCTTGGGACCCAGGTGGATGGTAGTCTCTCCTTTGATAGTCACATCGCCACAGTAGTCAGGAAGTCCTTCTGCATGGCACACCTCATCATAAAAGGGTTCTCATCCTGGAAAAAAGAGGTCATTGTTCCCCTCTACTTGTCACTCATTAGACCCATTATAGAGTACAACGCCCCTTTTGGAATGTACCTCACAAGACATCTGCAACAGCTGGAAAGGCCACAGAAGTACCTCACAAAGAGGATTACTGGCCTCAAACAAATGCCCTACACTGACAGCCTCAAAAAACTCCAGCTTTACTCCGTAGCATATCGCCTACTCTGAGGTAATCTCTGCCTAACATAAAAAGCTATGTCAAACCCAGAGCTGTTGGACATGCTACACCTAAAGAAATCCCAATCCCTCCAAGCTACATGCTCTAGGGACCTAAATCTTGTCACCACAATAAACAGGACATGCTTGAGGGATAGATTCCTGTCCCAGAGACTTCCTATACTCTGGAACAAGCTACCTATCTATGTCAAGCAAAGGTCTTCATTAGCACTCTTCAAGAAGAATCTTGATGAGTGGATGAGAAATAGGAAATACACCCCGGGGATCAATTCTGTTTCTCTGCTGGACAGTGGCACAGGAAAATAACTTTCTTGGGTGGTGTAAGCTATGGTACCTTGCTGGCTAGGCTTACGGAGGCCCTTGGGTCAATAGCCTAGTATCTACCTATGAACCGATAAATCTGTCATTCCCTGTGCAATATGGTACTTACCATAGTGCAAAGTAAGGGGATGGATAGGTAAGCAAACATGAAGTTATGAGCAGGATAAGGTCACCCTGATGGGGCTGCAATGCTTTTGCAAAGGATGTCTTGCTGTGCTATTCAAATGGCATTTTAATGAAATGTTTTATATGGAGAGCAATACAGATGTTTTCAGTTAAATGTATAGTAGGAATATTACATGTCATTAATTTATGAATTCACCTACAGCTGTAATCGAATCCAGGACACCATGCAAAAAAATCAATGTATGAACAGGTTAATTATCCACATGCCACATAGGAACTCTTATTTTATTACATCTATTAGCTTAAGATCTGTTGCATTATCTTTTTCACAGTAATGCCTTTAGTCTGCCTTCATTCTGTACTCCCATAATGCAGTTGATTTAAGCACATTTGCATGAAAGTAATCAGACCACTGTAAATTAAATTGAAATCATCAGCTTTTGCAAGAAAAAGTTAAATGTTCACTGTCACTCAGCATAATTGCTCTTCACCAACCTTCGTGCAAATGCTGTGGACATAAAGTGAAATCTTTCTCAAGGGCCATTTCTGGCTATGTGTGAACCTATTATTTGACCATGCTAAACATGTGAAAAAGGGGTGGATAGGACAGTGGCGAAAATGGGGTTGGCAACCAGAGGCTGCGACACAGAGAAAATAATAAAGGAATTTGCAGGAGGGTGGTGGTAGAGTACCATAGCTATTCACTTCTTCACTATATAAATGTACAATTGTACACATAATTTCATGACTTTGGAGAGTCACCACACCAATGATGGGTGGTAACAGAATACTGCTGCATGCCCAACATCAAGTATGTCCAGATGACACATAGGCAAAGTGGAGAGCAATGTATGGTGTGCATTTTCATTTTTTGGTGGAACAGATACCCATTTTTTTCTTTCATGGGAGAGATAGGAATGTTGTGGAAAGTTCTTAGGAATGGGAGGGTCAAGTAGGGTAGGTTTGAACGTATGTGCAGACATACAGGACAGACAAAAGATTTGAGGACTTCATGATTGGGGATAGGTAGGGGACATCAGAGGCTCACCCACATTCAGATTTAGATAGTAAAAATCTAGTGTTCACCCTCAGAACTGTCATTACTGTGTCCTGTAGTAGCTCCTTGAGTCAGTAAGATACATGACATCATCTTTGCAATCTGTTGCAGGACCATTTCAACCCTGCTGATCTGAGCACTGAGAGCCCTCTCCAAAATCAGCACCTCCACTGGTACTGCTCCTGCTGGGTACAATTGCACCAGGAGCCAGGGAAATTCTACCTGCCACAGTTAGAACAGGTAGGGCATTGGTCATGAAGGCAATGCTGACATGCTGTGAACCTGAAGTATTGCATATCTGTGCTGCCCTTTGTGGAGATATGGTGGGCAGAAAAACAGTGGTCTACCTCTCTGTGTTATTGATCATTTATTTTTCAGCAACAATGTATGCAAACAGCAGAATGATAATACATTATAAACTCCCCACCTCAACAGAGATAGGGTGGGGGAGAAAAAAATATAATTGGATATAAGGCATGTCACATTCATTTATTTTTTCTATAAACTTTGCTTGGCAATACATAAACAATTATCACAACTTACTATTGCACACCTTTGCCAAATTCATATATGATGGTAAGGCATGAATGTCTCATAAAATAAACAAAGCTCACTGCTGTGATATAATGAAGAGCAGCCAAAATCATTGATATTCCTGGGCCTGGAATTCAATGTGGTGTCATTATCATTCAAGTTGTCAAAACCTAAACTAGATCACTTGAAGGTGACAGTTGCTGGGTTTCTAATAGCCCCAGATTGGAGGTGATGAAGCTTTTTGGGCTCATCAATTCTCTATGCAGATTAGTTGATCCAAGAAGGGCTGTTATAAGATCTCTTGCTAATTTGAAAAGCTGTTTTATCTGTACTCAGTTTCATCCGTGGTTCTTTGGTTTTGCATTCCATTCCTTTATCATGTGTTGAAGTTCTTGCTCAGAGACTGGCTGTAATGCCACATCATCTGTATACAACAATGTTATTGTTCTGTCCCCTTTGTTCTGTTTGCTATTGTAGCCCTTCACCAGTATGAACAGCAGTGGGCTCAGAGCTAAACCCTGACACACACACACACACATACTCACTGGGAAACCCTCTGTGAGACCGAACCCTATTTGTACTTGACTCATTGGGTCCTGGTACATAGCTTGTACTAATTCTACCAATGTTTCTGGGACTTCAAACCACCACAAGACTGCCCAAATCCGATTTATTGTGACATTGTCATATGCTTTCTACATGTCCAGGAATGTCCAGCTGGAGTCCTCATTTCTAGCTTCTTCTCAAGTATCTGTATCACTGCAAACATTGGGTCAGTTGTGCTGCATACTGATCTGAATCCAGACTGCTCATCTCCCATCTTACTTTCTAGTACTCTGCATATTCATTTATCAATCACCCTCTCCAGAAGTTTCATGCAGTGTGACAGGAGTTTGATACCTATGTACTGCCCACAGTTGTGAATGCCCCTTTTGTCCTTGAACACTGATACTTGTATGCTTATGCTCACTTATCTGGGATATGCTTTTCTCTCCATACTGCTATAATTACCCTCAGGAGCCAGATCTTCTCTACTGCAGCCAACATGTTTCTCATATCTGCTATCTCATCAGAGCTTTCTGCTTTCCCTGATTTAATTTTCCTTAGTGCTGTCCGTGCTTCTATGATGGGCTTCTCCTCTTCTCTCATCATAGGTGGTGTCTGGGGCAATACAGCTTCTGTTGGCTTGTCTCCATTCAGAAGCTGCTGGAAGTACTCCTTCCATCTGTCTTTTATGTCCTGTAGACTGGTGAGCAAGTTGTTGCTGACATCCCTTACGAAGTGTGTCTGACTATCTTCTTTATCTTTCTGTCTTTGCCTTGCAACCTGATATCATTTTTGTGGCATCTACTGACTCACTTTCCAGAAGCTGGTAGATTGTTACTGATGCCTTTTTCTTTGCTATTGCAGCTCCTTTCCTAGCTAGCCTTTTGTTAGCCAACCAATATTCCTTCCTAGTCTGGTCCAATGTTACTATCTCCCACTTTTTCCTGTACTCTTTCTTTCTTTTGATGACTACCTGGAGTTCTGCATTCCACCACCAGCTTTCCTTATTTACTTTAATTCCATACCTGGCTTGGCTGTGTAGTCCTCACAGATGATGTTTTGAGGTGCTGCCATTCTTCTTCAACTTCACCTAATTCCTCTTCTTGAGATGCCCTGAGTAATGCATTGATCTGTTGTGCTGCTTCAGTCAGCTTCCAGATCTTCAGCCTGGTCTCTGTTGACCTTAGAGCCTTTTGTGACCACTGATTGCAACTGACTGTGGCAACCATTGGTTTATGCTGTTGGCCATGCTGTTTTACTGGGAATGACTTTGGAATGGCTAATTCTACCACAGTGCCCATTCCTTACTAGGAGAAAGTCTACCTGAGTTGCATGTTGGCCACTCTTGCAGATGATTTTGTGACTGTCCCTTTTTCTGAACCATGTGTTGGCTACTATCAAACTATTTGCCAGCTCAAAGTATAGAATGGTCTCTCCTTCTTTATTCCTGTTGCTACACCCATATTGACCTAGGCAGTCCTCATATCCTGTTCTGTCAGCTCCAGTATGTGCATTCAGGTCACCCACTATTAACACCAATTTATGCTGCCTTGCTTTATCTAGTAGGTCCGGCAACTGCTGTCTGAGTGTGCTATTTTCCTCATTATCACACCCCTGCTGTGGGGCATAGGGTGAGTTTGTGAATACTGCCCTATCATTAGACGAGACTGATTGTCATGAGTCTGTCACTAATTCTGATGACATCCCTCACTGCCTTCTGAAGCATTTCCTTCACCACAATTCCCACACAATTTCTAGTTTGCCTTCTCCTGAGTTGTAGATTCTGGATCCCAAGCCAAGTGGTTTTGCTGCATTGCCCTTCCATCTTGTCTCCTGGATACATAGGATGTCCAATCTCTGCCTTACCATCAAGTCACCCACTTTCAATTTCCATCCTGTCAGTGAAACTCCACTGAGTGCAGCAATTTTTAGTTCATGTTTGTCAGGTTGATTGGTTTTACGTCCAACTTTCATTCAACAGAGCTATCCCAGCTGAAGCTAAAATACCTGTTATTATTTAGTGAATTCAGTCCTTATTAATTTGCCACAAAAATCCAGAAAAATCACAAATTTTATGAAGAACATTCCAAAAATATGAGACCAAAATCTGGACATTCTGCAAAACTCTGGACAATTGAGTCTATGTTACTAAATCATTTACAGCCACATTTTTACACGGTTGATTGAGTAACCATGCCACAGCACAGAGTCTGTGATCCATGTTCTCCTATCTTGAGGATATGGCGTACCACAGTAGATGTCCAAAGCAGTTGGTCTACACATCTCTTCGCCCTGTAGGGCACTATCTAGTGCCTGTGCTGCAGCCCACAGCTCCATTCTTTATGAGTTTGAAATAGACACACTCAACATTTTTCTGAAGGTAGGAGGAACCCTACAGAGACAGGGAGAATATGAATACTCCAAACAGGCATTTGCCGGTGGTCAGGAAAACATTATACTTTGTGCACAGGAGGTGAAGACCTTCACCACTATGCCAGTTGGTCCAAGAATAATGGGTGGCATTGGACACATCACAGCTGTACACTGATGCAGCTGAAGGAAACAGCATGGCGGCTACTTTAAAGGGCTGTGGCTCTCTGTTGATTGGCCTCTCAGTTGATCACATATCAGAAGAAGGAATATTACTTTCCCAGAGTTTATGCCCATTTGGGTGGCTGAAGTGGTGTAGTAGGCTGAGTTGTTCAATAAATATGTCATTTCAAAAGATAATTTTTCATTTAGGTAATCAGGGTGTGGTGAATGTCCTGACTAAGAGATTTTCCAGATCAAGAAGGATGCTACCTTTATTGAAGTTATTGGTATTGCATAACCTGCACATACATTTGTCTTTTACTGCTGAATTTATCCCAGGTAAAACTAACAGCTGGTATTGTTTTTCATTTACAGATCCACAGGTTTCGTTTCCTAGCCTTAGAGAAACAGGAATGGACTACTCAAATCCCGAAACATTTATAAATGATTGTTGAGGAGTAGCAAGCTTGGTATGATAGAATTGTTGGGATCTCAACAATAAAAACAACGTTGGGGATGTGCTATGGACATGCTTGCAGTTTCATATGATTTTACCAACATCAGAGGGTTTTTGGTCACCAGAGCTAGTTATGCACTATATAATGTCTCACTGGGAAAAGAGGAAACTGCCAAGATAATCACAGTGCACCTGTGACCCCAAGTTTGTTACCTAGACTGGCAGGTATGCACAATGTTTCTAAGCACTGTCTGGTTGCCAGACTGTTAAAAGGATGGGATATATTAAGAGGTCCATGGCACCACATTGGGTAGAGCTTTTACAAGTCATTTTGATGTTTTTTATGTAGTCACAATAGATTACCTCTTATGCACCTTGTAGGCTACTTTGTTAACCTGGTTGCATTGCTGGGACATTTCTGTGTGGTGATGTCTTAGCTTCTGTCAGGTGGAAGGATGCGTGTATAATAGATAATGCAGTCCTGGTGTGGATTGTGAGGTCCAAGACAGAACAGAAGGGACTGGGGTGACATATGATACTGAATTAAGCCTCCTCGTCATTACTGTGTCTGGTTCAGTGCATTATTAAATTATATAGACTGTGTTACAGTACTGGGAAGGGTAATTTAATATTTCTTTTCTCAAGTTGTACACCTTTGCTGCTTATGGATCCAGACTGCTTGTTGCAAAGGCACTTAGGCAATCAAGACTTGTCATGTTATGGTTATTCATCCCTTTCATTTCCTATAGGGACAGTCTCAGATTTATCTAGGTAAGGTCACTCAGTGGACATAACTAAAAGAACAGACAGATGGTCCTCCAAAGCACTTTTGGTTACACTAAGTAGTACTTCAGAGTTTTGTATAAGAGGTAAGAGTTTTGTTTGTTCCCTGATTATTTGGTGTTTTGTTTTACAGGTGCAAGACACATCTTGAGTCCTGGTTATTCATTATTTTGTTTTTGGACTATGAGGAGAGCAGAGGTCCAACAGGGAAACATTTATTTAGATCTTGATCATAGAAGGAGATGGTATGGAATGATTTTGAAGGAAAGATGTGGGATCAGTTGTTACCAACATTGCATTATCTTGTTTAACCACATGTTGCAACAATTCACGCAGAGGCAATGATATTGATAAGATGCTAAAGTAGAGACTGTTATCTAGAATGCTGATGGGGTTGTATTGCAATAGATATGCCCTTACATGGTGGTGGTGGTGATCTGGTTAGAAATTGTGCACATACTAGCTTGGATTTAGGAGTGGAAGGCAGTGGTCTTGGAAACAGCTTGAAAATGTATATATCAATGGATGGCCAGGATGGCTACATGCATTGGGGTCTGAGTCCTGGAACACTAGGACTTTACAGATAAAAAAAAAACAATTTGGCATAGAGACTGGGGTACATCTCTGTCATCCTGGACTTCTCTAATTTTCATTTTTCATCTTTTCAACAAGAGTTGTTAGGCTCAAGTTAGGTAAAGGGAGTTTGTTACAAAAAAAAGGGGGTGAGGTGGGGTGGCAGAGATGAAGCATAATACAAGGATTTCAATGTGGCGGGAGTGCAGCCTTGAATAGGAGGATAATAGTCCTTATTTGTGTTCTACCCGCATATCAAGTGCAGTTTGCTGGTTAATTTTGGGGTAGTCACAGCTAGAAAATGGGGAAACAATCTGTGCAGGGTAGCAATTTGGTTAGTGGTGTCTGTGTGGCCCTTTCCTTTCCCTTTCCTTTCCTATCCCTTCCTTCCCTTTCCTTTCCTTTCCCTTTTATTCCCTTTTCTTCCCTTCCCTTTCCTTTCCATTCCTTCCCCTTCCTTTCCTTTCTCTTCCTTTCCTTTCCTTTTCTTCCCTTCCCTTACCTTCCCGTTCCTTAGACAGACTAAAAAGGTTTATGATTGTTGGAGTGAGCTGTCAGAAATGCTGCACTTGATGAGTTGGTCATGGTTTTGTCAAGTGGTTACTGAGAGCATGCTGTTCACATTAAGAATCAGACAAGCTAACTAGTATCTTTCAAAGACCATGTGTTTTGTACATATCTATCTATCTATATATATATATACACACACACACACACACACACACACACACACACACACACACACACAGACACACACACAAACATATATATATATATATATATATATATATATATATGGGTCCACTACACATGGTCAACATTTCATAATGTCGAAGACCATATGGTAGAGACCACATGATCAACTTTCAAAATGTTGACCATGCGGAACTGGCATCTCCATACAATGCAGAATGTAAAGATTTCCATCTTGTGCACTGTAGTGCAATCTCGGAGTTGGTATATTTAAGTTACGGGGGGGGTGGCGTAGCCACCCACGTGGGTGCAGGGGGTCATAGGCCCCCCTGGTTGTAGTTTGAAGGTAAGTTATTGTGTTGTTTTTTTTTATTATTACATGGTTGACATTTTGAATGTCTATCATATGGTCTCGGCAATATGGTCTTCGACATTCTGAAATGTCGACCATGTATAGTAGACCCATATATATATATATATATATATATATATATATATATATATATAGAGAGAGAGAGAGAGAGGGAGAGAGAGAGCTTTGCAATGAAACAGTATCCATTATACAGACTTTTGTAATTGCATGTACCAAGTGTAGTTAGTAACTTTTCTCACATTATCACCTCTTATGACATTCCCTTTTGTGTTATGGATTATGACAGACATAGTACCATTATAGTATATATTATGCTGATATGTTCTATGCTGCTGTCTCCCCCTCTGTGCCCATGTCAATGGCTCCATTCTCTTCAGGTTCCTTTTAGATGCATGATGATAATTACCAATTTTAGCATCTGTCCTCCGTTAATGGTACCAGTGCAGGTGTTTAAAAAGCACTTTCATGTAACAGATACAGCTCAGTCATGCTATGAGTAATTTAACATTCACATATTTATAGGTGTGCTGCACATTTGATGATGACATACACCTTTTTGCCAGAGGGAATTTCAGGCATGATTTGCATCTGCAAGAGACTATTCATATCTGAGAAAATAACTTTTTGTATTCCACTTCTCAAGGCTAGCAAAATGAGCACTTTTCCAGAAATGCTAGATGTTATTGCCTTGAATGTCATAAATATATTCCTACTAATTCATCACTCACAACTATCCCAGTGTGACGTGCTTTCCTGCTTTTAGATAATTGTTTCTGATACATTACGCAACATACCAGAGGAGAAGAGAACATTTCCACAGCAGCAAGGCATTGTTATTGCAAAACCATGAGTATTTTTACTAGTCAGCCCCAATCATGATCATTAAGTTGTAATCTCCACTCATAATAATTTAATATTGTGTAACAGGAGAGAAGCTTTGAAAAATAACATAGGAAATTCTTATGAAAAGCTAAGAATAGTAGTTTAGAACCCATGATCATTGCTCATAAAGCTATTTGTCACAAGTCCTAAGTGAATGTTTACACTGACAAATTTCTTTCCAGTACAAACTGAGGAATAAAGTAAAGACATTCTGTACTGTTTTTGGCATGAGCGTAGCAATGGCACATACAAGAAAAGTTGAGCAGTGGGTGTCCTGGCAACCTCCTGTTGCAATTAATACCATTACTGAATACTCCTCTCAAGGACTATTTGTAAAAGAGTTGATTAAATTCATTAAGATGCCAAGAGACTAAGAAATTGAAACCTTTAAGTTAGTTTCTTTTTTAACATCCTGACTCATGTCAAGAAAGAACAACAGGACATGTTAATGACCATGTTGTAACACATTATTGAGCTTACTTACAAATGCATTCTTACCCAATATGTGGATACATTAAATTCTTATTGCAAGAGTATTTTCTTTTTATTCCTTAAATGTCATTAGTACTATATCCTCATTTTAGGAAATCTTCCACTTCCATGGCAGTAATCTTATTAAAGCCAGTTACTTTTTACCATATAATGCCTGAGTTTACTTCCTCTGGCCTGAAATTGCTACTAAATTGTCAGCTTACAGATGGCACTGTAAGTGCTAATGTAAACAGCATGGGGAAATTCGTGGTGGTAGTGGTATGCTAAGAGAATTGTTTTCATGGTGATGGCAACTGTAGTTTACTAATTATTTTTTATAATAAAGCTGCATATAAAGAAATGTACTACACATTGCTCACTGTTGCTGAGGTGGACCTTCTGTCTCCTAGATGTTGCCTTAGTGTCAGAGACAGATGCTTGCAATCTTCTCTGCCTAGCTGCAAAATGATTGATGAATTTATACTGGTTTTCTTATTAAATGTCCAGTTAGCTGGGGTAATATGATACAGTAGAACTACATTACATTTCATCATATTTTCAGTCATTAAATTAAGTTTAGTGTTTTGAGGATGTTTCTCATATTTGTATCAAATTAAAGAAACTAAGTACATCAGATATTTACCTGTTCATTATCAGGTATTTGCTTATTAATATATGACATTATGTGCTGCTGTGGATACACACATTTATCCTTGTTTGGGGTCCCATTACATTTGGCATAACAGTCCATTTGATAAATTAATTTTCTTTATATATGATGGCACATTATTTTTTAGTATTTACTTTTTCAAGTATACAATGTTGTTTTGTGTTTATCCAAAATTCTTGACTAGGCAGTAGCATTTGTATCAGACAGTTTAAGAAGTTTTAAATTACATCACGGGGTATAATAAGCATTGTATGAATTACTTTTGTTCATTGATTAATTGGTGAAAGCTCTGAGGAAGCTGACAACTTTGCTTGTGCTTTGTCACTGTTCTGCCATCACCCCAGAACTGATTGGTTTCTGGTCTTGTTCCAGTTCTGTGTTTCACTGAGCTTGGGATGGATAAGAAATGCAAACACAGATCATAGCAGTGATTAGCATTTTTAAAATGTACATTTCACAGAAAGCTAAATACAGCAACAATGATAACCTTAAAAAAGTAACATATCTTGTTTAAAATTTTGAACATAATCTTGAAACACATCATGATATGGTGTTTCTGAACAATTCAGCAGCAGTATGTGCTGTATTAGCAGTGACTGGTGAAGAAATATGAAAGAGAAATGACTAGAGTCAGAGCTCTTGTAATATATAAAGTGGCTTTTCAATCATTTTGTGCATTAGGCTGATCAACAACTATTTAACAAAGTGTCTTCTCCAAATTGTTTCCCTGACTATTGCCAGAATCACATTTAATTGAGAAATGCTGTTGTTGTAATCATTAAATTAGATGGCACACATGTTGGCCCTTTTTGTATATATATTACTTGGACTAATTTTGATATCCGCATTTGTTTAAGAACTAAACAGGGCAAAAAATTATTACTAGTATATCCTCCATTTAAAAATGTTGTAGGTGAAAGAGCCTTGTCTAGACTGGGACCTGCCACCTAGTTCACCTTCACACAGACATCAAAAATGTAGAAACCTCTAAAGACATCAAAGGTGCACTTAAAGAGCATCTCTTTACTGAATCTACATGCAGCTCTTACCATGATAATAGTTAGGTAACTTACCACACCACATCATGAATAACAGAATACAGTTAATAAACTTTTCTCATCCTCTCAATGTGTCATCTTATATGCAAATATTTCACATGTATTTCAGAGTTTATGTATCCTAAGTATGAGTGGACTGCATTTTACGTACATCTTAGTTTTCATTTTGTTTAAATTTTTTATCTCACTGCACCCTGAATGGATTGTTTAACTTCACCCTACCTGCATTCAACCTTACCGTTATGCCCTAAATTTTGTTATGTACTCATTTTGTATATAATACTGTTGACTGAGAAAATGTGATGTATTTTCTGTTCTTTGAGGTTGGTTCATGGTTGAAAAGGATCACTACACCTGGTAAACAAATAGAAGATAAATGTATAAATAAATAAGACATAGGAGTGTAGCGAGAGGCACAGCCTCCTTCTCCCAAGTTATTGCAGACAGGTACCTGATAATACCTGCCTTAACAGTGAGTCATAAGTTGCCATTTTTTACTTGCAGTTTGTTTTTCGAAGTGTTGGGACCCACAACAATATTCTCACTTCTGACAGGAAGTCGATAAGATGAAATAAGGAGACATCATAATTAAGGTAAAGTTCATTCCACTGCAGCTATTTGAATGACCCTCACCAGCAACCAGAAGACCAAAATAAAATCATTTGCTTCACTTTTAATGAGAAAAAAGTTAATCACATGATTTCTTTCCTTATTAGTTATTCAGGATATTTGCCATTTTTCTCACCTTCCAGCAGGATGTACATGTTGAAAACAAGCAATTAGCTAGTCGACATATTGGCACACTGAACAGATCAATAGTGTAATACATCACTTTTCTTACTACCATGCATATTATTATTATAAATCTGTATGAATAAAGATAAGTATGATGTTATACTGTTTTCAAACATTTCATGGACCTATATACCTGGTCTATGCAATCACTCAAAAACAATGAAAAATGCAACATTAAAGGGAAGAATTTAAAAATGAATCTGGTATCATTATTCAGAAATGCCCTCTGTACACAACATAAACTCCATGAAAGCCGTATAGTCTATGGTATGTCTTACATGCCCTTCACAAAAGCAATCCATTGTGTCTTGTGGTGGTCTATATGCTGCAGTAGAAAGAGCTGTGTGACACAGTGATTCACGACCTGTTAAATTTGAGGTGACATAACTCTGCAACAGTAAAGTACATATTACATGTTTTGATTTAATGGCTGTAAAAGGTATTGTTATGCACTTGTTTGCCACTACTGGATGGACATGTCCCGACTCACTCAATCAGACTTGCAGACTAAAAAGGGTATTGCAATCCTTGTATGATACTGCAAAGACATTCTTGAATATGAAGCACTTCAGATGAAAGGGTCTTGAGCAAAAGGTACATGTCCATGCTACTGCATGCTTCAGGAATCTGCACAGGTTGATGTATTTGTAAATGAACAAATACATGTCTCCTCATCTATTCTGCATTACTTCAGATATATGTGGCAGTTAATATGCCTCTAATGACTATGAGAATTGTATGTGTGTGTGTGTGTGTGTGTGTGTGTGTGTGTATGTATTTGTGTGTGTGTGTGTGTGTGTGTGTGTGTGTGTGTGTGTGTGTGTGTGTGTGTGTGTGTGTGTGTGTGTATGTTTGTGTGTGTGTGTGTGTGTGTGTGTGTGTGTGTGTGTGTGTGTGTGTGTGTGTGTGTTTGTGTGTGTGTGTGTGTGTGTGTGTGTGTGTGTGTGTGTGTGTGTGTGTGTGTGTGTGTGTGCACGCACACATAAGTCAACAAAAAGGGAAAACTAGTTGTACATTAACAACGGCTCTTGATATTGGCATACAAATTACTAAACTAGATCATTGTCATAACTTCTTATTTAAAACTCATTCCCTCCAATGCAGCTCTATTGAGTGTGTACCTTTAACTCACAGTGGGTGTGGCTTGAGCCTTTAAAAATTGAAGTTATCACCTTACATTTCTAACAAATACTCATTGACAGAGGTCAGATATTAGTACAGTTGTGTTTGTCATCAGGTATGCTTCAAAACAAAATATTCTGATACCTTGTATGTAGCATGATTTTGGAATTATTAATACAAATATGAGCAAGCACTATTTGATACCTACAGGCGCAGTAAGAGTCAACTGCAGGAATGCCTGGATGCGCACTCAGCTGTCGCACTCGGCTGTAATGAGATTATCCGTGTCAAAGATCACTTTGGATTCTTATTAAAAATAAGAAAACAGGATTCAAGCTGGAATTGTTTCTTTGCACCATGGTTTATTAAATTAAAACAAGAGATGAGCTTCATTGGATATTATTAGTTATACATAGTTGTAATAAGTAATATATACTTTGCTATTTTCCATACAAATAGCCTTGTACATTAAAATGAAGGCTTTAATCCAAGAGCACTTAAACAAATCACATTCGATAACAGTGACTGGAACAGCGGTACATTCACAGTTTGCACCTTTATTGTGAGTGGTGTTGTTAACTCATTATCTAAGTAAGTGCAAAGCCACTATATATCTGGTTATTGATCAGTGTGTTAGGTATAATGCCAAATAATGCAGGCATCAAGTCTTGCATTTGTATTATGTTAATACAGTATATAATGAAACAGAAGACAGTGAGACTATACTCTCAAAAAAATGCTATGAAGAGAAAGGGAATGAGACTAATGGTTAACAGAATTAGGTTCAAAGGTATATAATAGACTAATGACAACCAGAGCCTTTATAAGCCTAGTCATGCAACCCATCCCAATTGTGTCCCTATGTATCATGGACATTTATTAGGAGAGGTATGTTAGCTGGGAAGTTTTTAGAGGTTATGTGGAGGATATGTTACTTTGGGCATTAGTGACTGTCTCTGTATGTCACAGATATGGGGCCAGACCCTATTTGCCATCAACTAGCAGTGATATATAATCAAGCGCTGGTCCATTCCTATGTTAGCGTCAATGACTATATAGAGAGATTCTGCTGTATTTCTTTAGATGATCCTATGATCTTCAAGTGGAATGAAGCATAGACAGAGCAGGTATGAAGCAGAATGGTGGAACATGGAAATCTATGATATAGAAATCATGGTCATAGTCAAAGAAAACTGGTACAACTGACCCAGTGCACAAGTATACAGTGCTGGTGGTACTGATGGGGCAGATACAATGACACTGGGCAATTAATATTTTACTCAGACTGAAGCTAAACTGGGACTAACATATTTTAACTAAATAATCCCAAAGTCTATTTGTTTCATGATGATCCCTTGAATGTAATTTCTCTACTGGACAATTGTTGGTAAATCATATTTGAAAGGAGTAATAGCCTGGCATCAAGTGTAATGTGGGACTCTGAAATGCTTCCTAGTAGTATCTTACCAAAAACAGTGAAGTACATTCTGCATAGTGGGTCTACTTTAAGACCTCAAAAGTTTAATAGCTCGAATGCATATGGATCGAACCATATGCATCAAATTATCAAACAATCCAATTCCCCCCAAAAAAAAAATACACAAAAAAAAAATTTAAACTAGTGTAGGCAGGGGGGCAAACTCCCCTGCATCCCCCACACCCCCTGCTACTTAAATATACCAACTCCGAGATTGCATTACATTGAAGTAAATGGAAATATCCACCTACGGAGATTTCCATTTCCATTTTCAATGTTTTGCGCTTTCGGTGTACTCATGTCGAGAATATTGTATTCAATATTCTCAGACTTTGAGCATATAAAGTAGGCCCCTGCATAGTATACAATATGAACAAGAATACTGATCATGTTATGTCTCCCCCTAAACAAAAAAGAAATGAAGCAATTGAGATTTGATTTAGTATATTATTTACTACCAATATGCAGTGATATACATATCTGCAGGCAAAAATGTCCAGCGGGGTGAGCATCATTAGCATAACTCTCACTACTGTACTTACCTAATGGGCTATAGGTTACATTGTTTTGTATTTTTAATAGTATATGCATTATGTCTTTCCTTAGATCACTGTTGCAGTATCACTAACGGTTGGTGTATCTTGCTAAGGATAGCTGCACAATTCATCCAGCCAGCATACCTTCCTCGCATACCATATGACTTCAGCAAGAAAGTGTTAGAGGGGGTACAGCCACAAAATACATCTGAACTTTCTTGCCACCAACCCAAACACCAAACTCTTGTTTCAGCTTTAGTCTGTCACACATGTGGTCCATGTCTTTTCCATTGCCTTGGGCAGATAAGTATCCCTGTTGTGGGCCCTTCCTTTATTTCTTCTAGATATGTCAAGAATATTTTGTTTGTGCCATTGAAGCGAGGAAAATGTGACAGCAGGAGGCAAATTCCATGCAGGAACAAGCACCCTAAGTGTTTATTTTGCATTGGAGCTACCCATAATTATAAGGATGGTTCTATTTATCACTCATTTGTCTCTAAAACCTTACACAGTAAGTTGTTATTTTTAAGATTTATTTAGAAAATCAGAGAGTTAAGCTGTTGACACAGGGTATGATGGCTTCAGACATCCCTCCCTTGCCAAAAAATAAGTTTAAAAAGTCCAACCATGAAACTTCTGCTGCTGTAGGGTCATCCCATATGTCTTTGCTGGGTCTCTTAACAAGTTCTTGGACCACCCTGGTTCCTTTGATCTTCCTTCTTCCTCAGCCCTGTTGGAGGCTGATATGGTACAACCTTCACAGATGTCCTTTCTGATGGACAAGACATCCACTTTGGATGATAACACCTCAACTTGTCATTCCCTTTATACTTCAATAAGGGCTCCTTTAAATATCTAGATGAAACACTGTACAAGTTTAAATACTTTAACATTTCACAATAACTTAAACATTCGCATCCACAGATGCCCCTGGTATATTTCTGCTCTACTATTTCCAATTACACATGCTAGTTTTCTTAGAAGGATTCCATATCATTATTCTATACTCTAGTTTAGGTCTAATATAAATTAGACACAATGGCTTAATTGTTTATTGTTTCCTAGACACTAAATATTTTATACAGCTTAGTATTGTAACTATCATTAACCATTTGGTAAACATGATCGAGAAGATAATCAAAGCTGGATCTACCCATATACCTAGATCCTTCAATGAATCCATACTGAAAATAAATGTATTCTGTTTTAAATGTTCACCATTCAATCTATTTTCACACAGCTCGTGTGCTTAGTTTTTGGTGTGTATATCAGCATGTTATTCTCCTGTGCCCAACTGGTCAATGTAGTCATGTTCTTTAGCAGGCATGCCCTATCCATAACAGATATAATAATTTCCCCCATTATTAAGTCATCTGTCTAGAGACTGTAGGACACTTCAGAAGAAAAGGATATAATCTAAAGAAGTATGATCCCAGGACAGAGCCTGTGAGACACCCGCACTGTAGCCCAGAATCTTGCCTGTCCAACTGCCTAATTATATTTAATGTCCGATTCGTAAGTCATGGAGCTATCTGTCTTATCATTGTTACAGTAATGCTTAGTTGTTCTAAATTCAAAGCAAAAATCTGCTGCTAAGGGCACAGGTGTAATTAAGATTTGGCTACTGTGCGAGTCTGTTTATATATATATATATATATATATATATATAGAGAGAGAGAGAGAGAGAGAGAGAGAGAAAAATGCATATACATATATAGACACATATACACATATAGCTACAAAAAAGGTAGATATACATGCGGCTATGTTAAGTAAATGTATGTGTCTAATCTTGTACTTACCATGAAATTATTATTTTAGAATGGTTTCACCAGTTTCTGTTAATAAAGAGAGTGTCTTTCTCATATCTCATTAAGCTAGCATGTGTCAGTCTTGTAGTCCATACTATTGATCACACATAACATAATAAGAACAATTCAGATTGACATTAAATTAATCCTCAGATACTAGATGTAAATGAAAGAATTGCAATAGAAGTAAAATTAAAAATCAAAAATCTAACTAAAACTTCATATAAGAAAATAAAATAGACACACATCTTAAACATCTAGATATAGTTATATTTCATAAAATTGCAAACCCAATAAATTGACCAAAAGTAGTCAACAATCAATAAAAAAAAAAAAAAATCCCTGAGAATCGTTAACAATCGAGTAGGTTCCACGAGGTACGTAGATGATGTAAGCATGCTAGCATGACGAGCAACAGTGATAATCAAATATGCATGCTGCTCATTGAGCCCACACAGATGCAAGCATCTTTCTGTGGCCAGCAATAGGGATTATGGCCATGGAAAGGTGCTTGAAGCAGCAATGCGCAATGTAAAATGAAACAGATCACATATACTCAGATATGAGCATGTGCTGTAGTCCACGCATATTAATAAGAGTAACTACAGAAAAACAATGCAGAATGAGGGGAAGTGAAATAGGGATTTGTCACACAAAAATCCCTTTTAAATACCTTGAAACATAACCTATCAGGCCTACTGGAATTGTTATTTAACCGTAGCCTCCAAACAGGCTCCATGCCTCATGAATGGAGAATAGCAACAGTCATCCCTCTGCACAAAGGTGGGCCATCTACCAACCCTGGAAACTACAGACAGATAATTTCACTAGTCTCACATGCAAAGTCATGGAAAGAATTATCATAGAAATGATCGGTAATTATATAGTAAACCTCCAGACACTGGATCCAACCCAGTTTTGTTTCATCAAGGGTAGGTCATGCCTACTCAACTTGATAGACTTCTCTGAGATGGTCAACAAAGCAATGGATGAAGGCAAAATTGTTCACACTGCCTACCTTGAACTGGCCAAGACATTTGACACAATATCCTACTCGGCATTGTTGACAAACTCAAGAAGTTAGGTATAAACACTTATGTCACCTGGTGGATAGTTAGCTGGCTGACAGACAGGACTTAGGAAGTTAGAAATGGGGAGTCCACCTCTACAAAGAGGCCAGTCATAAGTGGAGTCCCTCAGGGATTGGTCTTTAATATTGTATTAAGCGTATTTGATGTGTTGATTGTCTTTTAATTATGTCTGTATGTCTATTGGGGGGTTTATACCATGTGATTTTACTTGTTTTAGTATTTAAAAGAAACCCCAGGATTCATCAAGCAGCCGTGCAGGAATAAGTTATTCCTGCATGGCAGGGACCGTTCCCGTACAGCATGGCAGCGCGCCTTGCATATTCATGAAGGTGCACTGTCTTTGCTGTTAAATGAACATGGAGCTGTGTGCAAGTGCAGGGGGGTGTGTCTGAAAGCAGACCTCTCACAATACACACTCCCCTGCACTCCAGAATTGCCTTTCGTCAATTAAAAATAGGCGAGAACACTCGTAACACCCTCAACCCATCAGGAAAACAAAAGTGGTCAAAGGCAAAAAGGACAATCGTCTCTACCAAGCATACCTCTCAACTGTATAGATTTTCACAGAATGTCCAGATGTTTGCCTCATATTCATGGTGTTCCCATAAAATGTGTATCTGTCTGGCAAATAGCTAAGGATTGAAGTCACTAAATAATGACAAAACATTTGAGTATAAGACTCCACACATAAGTCAGAAAATTCATGCTAATATAAAACCTATTATTCTATCAACTTTTTAAGTTTGTAAGAGCAATATTTAAAATCCACCACTATTTGTCCCCCCAATCATTGTTGGTTTTTGTCCAGATATTTTGATCTAAGAGGTGGAGAGGTATGCTACCAAGCCAAAAGTTATTAGGACAACACAGGCAGCATAAGCACATAGTGCACACCTCCCAACCCATCAGAGTAAGTGATGTGGACAAAGCCAAAAGGGACAAATGTCCCACGAAGCAGAAAGCTGATAAAATAACAGGTTTAGCATTAGCAGGGATATTCTGAAGGGTATAGATAAAAGAACACAACAAAACTTTTTTTTTTTTATAAATGAGATAAAGTTTAAGCGTAGCTGTCCGGGTGTGCCTGTTGCTTAGCTATGCTTAGTCCAGCTTAAACAGCACAAGAATTTAAATAGCAAGAGACATTCAACATAAGCAGTATTGCAATAGTGTAGTGGTTAGAGTGTAGACTTTGCGAACAGCCATTCACTGTTTGATCCCTACTATAATCATTTTACATGTGAAAGCAGTACATAAACAATTTTTTTAGGATTACCTACTAATTAACATATTTGTTAACTGGAGTACTGCATTACATCCAGATGTGTGGTGTCAGTTTAATAAAGTTGTGAAATCCCCATATAAACACAAGTGCCCCATATAGTATAGTCACACATGAATAAATGTAATGAAAGCACATTGGGGGATGTCAGGACAGTAAACAAATTTATAATATGTAATGAATGATGAATCAATGCCATACAGCAGATAGCCTATACAATGAAAAATAAGCAATGCTAAGTATTGCACAGGTCTGCTTACCAGGTGTAAGCACTGTGTAAATATGACTGCTAAGCAATGAGTAGCCCAGATAAATGGATTTGCCCATTGGTAAGCAGTGCTGAACCTGCCCCTTTAAGCAATGCCAACAGTAGCTAAGCATGTTTTCCCATAGCTTTGCTTAGCTCAGCATATTTAAAACTGTCCAAGCATGGCAAAAGGTGGGAAATCATCCGTATTTAAACCCCACAGGCTGGAATACAGCTCATAACTGGGTGCAGCTTCCCAGTGTTTTCAGAATGGCAGGAGTCGGAGAGGGAATGCACTTCTGTGGGCAGTGCTGAGGCATACAGGAGTCCAAGGTCATTGTAGGACTCCTGGTAATGATGAGAGACTGCTGCAGGGCCAGTACCAAGGCTCCCAATATAAAGTGGAAGCCTGGGATCATCTCGCCCATGACCTCACCAGTGCCACTGGTATCCTTTAGTCTGGTGAGCAAGTCAGGCACCACTATGCTGACGAAACAGAGGAAGCGGGAGCTCTTGGACCAGTGGGTCCAAGAATCAAGGCAGAGGGGTGATGTCCCAGCAGTGTGTAAGTAGTCATACCAGTAACTGCTGAATAATGTCCAGCCTGTGTATACGATGGATAGGTATGGCTAAATATTTCTCTACTTCTCTTACAGCTGCAGCTGAGCAGGCTGTGAATCAGGAAGCCCATGCAAGTAGGCTACAAAGGCTGTGTCATGAGGCTGGTGAGTAACAATCCTGCTTTTAGTAGTCATACCAAATGAATATAAAAGTATTAGAAAGTCACCTGGCAGTATAAAACCTGTTTTATGTATGGGTTGTACTGAATAAACCAAACAATATGACAGGAATAGTCCCATATAAATCGTATTTAAATAAAACTGTAACTGCCTGGCAATAAAGCTCTAAATCCTGGACTGGTTGTGTTTACGCTGGTATTGTATGGTATTTTCAGTGTTGCATTCTCTGAAATGTAATGTTGTATTAACCACTGTTACCCACACCGTGCTACATAATAAAATGTCTAGGAATGTCTGTATAAGACTGTTGCAATTACAAGGTCAGATTGTAAA
>NC_056733.1:1200558569-1200563569 GCF_019279795.1 Protopterus annectens
CTGTCCGTAGGTCTGGAACCTTATACAAACATATAGTTGGCCTGTGTTCGCAAGGCCTTTTGTAAGAGGTATTGCTACCTGCTGTCTGTAACACTGCTGTCCACACACAGAAAGGATGTCTAACATACAGAAAAGGTAAAGGGACAATGCCAACATGATGTGGTCATTTATAGTAGTGGGTTGCTATGACATTGGCTATTGAAAGTACTACACAGCTGGCTGCATCCAATTAGCAAGTGGGGAACACCAATTAGTGCAGAGGCCATCACCTGATCATGAGCAAAACCTACAAAAGCCATGCTGCAACCTATTCAATCCAGCTCAATCCCTATAGTAGAGAGAGAGAGAGAGAGAAACAAAAATAACACTAAAGAAAATAATACTACAAACAAAATAAAAAAAAGTAAAAACAACAAGGAAGATATCCAAGTGGTACACAGAAGAGAGCACAATAATAAAATAGGTATGTGAAACATGTATGCATGTAACTGAGTGTAGTACTTGTTCTGTAATAATGGGATAGATGATGTTGAAAGATTTATATGTGCCATCAAGACTTGTTGTAATGGTGTCCTGCTGAACAACTGCTATGGACATAGCATCTGGCCCTGGGGGCAGTGGCCCATACTTGTGAACTATGTAGATCTGCACAGAATGACAATATGTAAGCCATCATAGTGTTTATTCTATTCATACAAACATGTATATTACTCTGGCAAATAGCTGAAGGTGGAAGTAATAAAGTCATGATAGACAAATGAGTTTTAGACCCCACCACCTTCAGAACAGTCATATTAAAATGAAATGTATCATGCACAAACATCCTAGGTTTGCAATAGACTTATCTATGATCTGTCCTTATTCTTCTTCTTTCAGCTTTTTCCCGGTTAGGGGTTGCCACAGCGTATGATCTGTCCCTATATATCTCCCCTAATGTTAGGCTGTGTCAACATGTGATGCTCTGTATTTTGACAAGGCAGAACAGTGCAGCTGTGGAGGAAGGAGGTTCAGAGTGTGGACCCGATGTCTGAATGCACTCTATATATATACATTTTCCCTACTGTTGAATGACTGTGCTGTATGATATATTTGAAAAAACATCACACATATCTGCAGCTCAAATGGCTTACTGGTAAATTGACATGGCTAGGGTGTGCAGGGTTCTGGGTTACACACTTGCAAGAGCTGATCATTTATTTGCTGGCCTGAACAAGAGCTGTTGGATACAGAGTGATTAAGGCACCTGTAAGCAGTTGTAAGGGGGTGCAAAATAGACAATTATGTATGGTGTGAAATTTGTGTTGGGAACAGATTGCCCTTTTTTTGTTAAGGTGAGAGTGGGATGTTGGGACAGGATGTTAGGTATATTTGGGGAGGTAGGTTGGGTCTGAAGATAGACAAGACAGACAAGGCAGCATACAGGGGCAGTATATGACACATGTGGTGGGTAAACACCTTGGACGGGGAGGGGTGTTTGGAAATTGGAAGCCCATGAGCTCCCAAATGGAAACAGTAGGACTGAGGTCCCCACCCATGGGCAGTCACCACTGAACCTTCATGGTCCTGAAGGTGGCTGTGCTGGGGGCTGAGCAGGAGAGGCAGGCTGACCCTCTAATTGTGTCATGAGGGCCTCAAGTTGATGTTGCAGATCCTCCAGTTTTCTGTGGAGCTCCCTATGCACCAGACCATGGACTGACTTCCAGTGACAGGATCCTGTCTTTGCACGCTCCCATGGGGGGGGGGGGACGAACACCATCCCCTGAGGTGGTTCCACCTGAAGGTACTGCAAGACCAGCAGATGATGAGGTCCCAGGTTGGGTCCCAGATGTGCTGTGGCCTGGTGCCATGGCCAGATGAGGTGGAAGAGGTGGTTCTGCTGGGAACAGCCTTCCCAAACATGCTATTGTGTTGCAGTTTTAGAACATATGCGGGTAGTAATAGTCAACAAAATCCAGGATTAGTTAAAATGGCATGCATAGATATTCCCAATAACCGAAAACACCAGATTTGGAACAGTTGCATAGCAAACAGAACACATGCATATATGAAACCACAGTCACCATTACAACAGCATGCAGGTTACATTAATAGCATCAGGCCACCAATGATAGTGTTTCAACATGGAATATGAATAGAAACACATTTCAATATTTGTTGCACAATATGATATATGTCCCAACAATAGGTTTGGTGTAAACATACCCATTGATTTGTGTGTTCAGATTATTGTGGCAGATATGGTGGGGGGGGGTGTCAATTAACAACTATTATATCCTTGCAGTGTGAGGCCCTCAGACCTTTTTTCCTGTTTATGTCTTCCAGGTAGCATGTCAAGGGAGTATCTCCCTGCTTATACTCCACAGGAGAATGAAATACTAATCAACTTCCTCATGCATCACCACCGAACCCTCTTTGGGCATATGGCCCATGATCTGCAGGAGAGGACTGGCCTGTGGAATGAGCTTGTCCATAGGGTCAACAATGTCGGCCTGCATAACCACAGTTATGAGCAGTGTGACATCATTCCACTGACCTCATCTGCCATACCCATCAGTGTGGTGCTGCAATTAGGAGGGACCAGCTAGCCACAGGTGGGGGTCATGCCATCCAGCCCCCACTGGCACATTCTGAGGACCTCCTCGCCAGCCTTGGGGCACCCGCCCACCAGCCAAGCCAAGAACCTGATGATAGCATTGTGGAGGTGAGTGCTTCCCACATAATAGACGAAGAGTGAGCAGGTAAGGCCCTCAGGCACATTAGTAGACCACTGTTTCTTATCCATCTTCATCTGTAAAGTATCTTCATGGATGTGTCAGATAACATAGTCTGTTGCTACAGTGTAGTAATGAAGAGATGTGCATAATCTCTAGTATTGTGGGTTTGTACTGTTGAGGTACTGAAATGCTGCTCCCACCCTGTACCAATGCCACAGGTCTGGCTACTGACATCACATCTCTCACACAACTATGTAGGTTCCTCGGATATACCTCTGGGCCAGCAGCCTGTAGCTGGTGAGTATGGAGTTTTTTTGTTCAGGTTTGCCAATACACCGGCCATATTATGGCAATGGTATTTGCCATGCACACATTTAACACACCTACCCATAATGCATGCTGTACATGTTCATTTATTGTTGCTGTTAACTGCACTGCATCACAGTGGTCACCACGGTGGCATATCTGAAGGGTATGTAAGAGTCCTGCAGTATAACTAACAACTTGTCATTACAAGGTGTGTGGACAGAGATGAACATAATGGTGGGAAAAACGGCCTACGTTAGGGACATTTCTGAAACATTACCCTTATTCAGTGGCTACAACAGTGTATATACCACTATTACAATGACAACTCTTACAGCTTGACACAACGGCATATCACAATACCACATTCCACAACTTTTGCAACCTATAATGTGATCCTAACATGAGCAATGAATGTGTAATATGGAATCCTATGCTAGGACAACAAATATGGGGAATACATACCTTAACAAACACTGGAAGCATATGTGTGTACAGACTCCAAATAACATATTGTGGAAGCATCTTTTGAGGTACTAACAGCATTCACTCTTCTTGAGAACACACCTCCCATCAAGTACAGGTCCTCAATGTCACACCAAGTAATGGTCTGCTGTCCAAGAAGTATGTCCATGACATTTGTCCACTCACCTGCAACTGAGGCAGCCGTGGCTTGCACACATCTTAAAAACCATGGAATGGATCCCATATCCAAAAGGTAGCACTCAGGAGTGGGAGATGTAGCCTTACCTCACCATTGCATATACCATGGCAAACAGTGCAGACAGTCATGTATGTGACAATGAAGTATGGGATAACATTAATGTAGAAAATAAACAGATGCCCATCCAAGACAAATGACAACACATGTTGCAAACTAGTCATGGAGGCTGCCCAGAAACATGCAACAATGTGCAGGACTTGCTGGAATGTCTAGCAAGTACTGCCTGTGCAGTACCTGTGTCGACAATTGCCTGGACTCTGCATAAGTGTAGCCTATGGGTTAGTGTAATCGGGTGGAAGAGTTGATCCACAGGAAACATCATCCAGGGCTCTCTGCGTGTAGCATATGCATAACATCAAGTCTCCCAAAGGCACGTGTTGCAATGTGTAATGGTGTACCAAGACCAAGGCTGAAACCTACAGACAGTATTAATAAAGATACATGTGCTGCACAAGCAACACCTCACTCCACCGCAGGCCACCATCCCCATCTGTACCTTGCTGTTGCCAGTGTACACCTTTAGGTTTGCTGTTCTTTAGCAGAAACTAGCCCGGTAGACATGGTTCTCTGAAATTGGGACACTGCAAAATGACACTCGTGTGGCCCATAGTTGTCAAGCATCTGCAAAAAGGCTGAGGATGGGGAGGGGTGTCATCCTGAAACACAAAAGTGAACTGAAGTATACATCCAAAGCTTGCTAAGAATGACTGTATCGGAACACAGTCAAGGTCATGAATTGCACCAGACATAACCCTTACTCTGCAGCAATAGTGAAGGCACTGTGTGAGTCCAAGGGCTGTGCACATGAGCTGACATTGCAATGGCAAAGTTGGGGGACATTTGTAGGGTGGAGTGACCAAATAATGGCAAGTGAAGATGGGCCATGCTAGTATACCGCTTCCAGGAATAATGACTGCTGTAGTTCACTTAACAGGTGCTGCAACAAACCATCATGTTAAGGGAGTGCACACTTATGCAACTCACATATTGTATGCATCTCAATCAGCATCTGCACAACTAACACATTTGTTTGATACTGCATTTTATTGCACAGGTCATATGTCAAATATCAAGTGTGTGTAATGTTAACATATGCAGTATTGTGGCCACATGGCATATCAGGGAAGAGGGTGGCATGTCAATAGGTGTGTGTACACTCCTCAAAGCCACAGTAAGCGCTGATGGTTGTCAGTGTAATTGGATTTTATTGCTCATACATGCACTGCTGATGATGAAATCTGCAAATCAGACATCAG
>NC_056733.1:1200568569-1200588569 GCF_019279795.1 Protopterus annectens
ATCAGTAAATAATCAGTCTGCTATTTTAATGTCATTGATGATGGTACTGGCAGGGTATATGTCCCCTTCTGCAGTGTAGTGCAATCCTGGAGTCAGTAAACATAGGTGTGCTGATGTGGGTGGCACAGCCCTCCACTTTGGAGGGTGTGGGGTGGCATAGAACCACACATAATATGATTGACAACTACTTAATCTGTTAACATAAACTGTACAGTATTACAGCAGACTAAGCAGAGAGATACGCACAATAACCCCAATGAGGGTGGCTGTGTCCACAACATCCACACCCAACTATATATACCAACTCCAATATCGCTGTACAGCTATACAGTGGTGAAGAGAACATTTACACATCTACTACTCATTTTGATGGAATGAATTTCCACAAGATGATACCTTTCAAATGTTAGCATTTGCCAGTCAGTTCTCAGACAGATGACCTCCTGGGACATGCATGTTCTGCAAACTGAAGTAGATCCCATCAGATACACACACACTTACTTGTCAACACTGAGAGTAGAACCCCTACCTAGGTACTTATTGCTACTAATGTGTTGGCCTTAATTGCACACACCACACAGCTTTTTAGGATGAGGTGTGTCCCAGGAGTTTCTTGTTATGTGAAGAACATCACCAGGCCTTGCACAATATGGTAATGGGGGATACACTGGGTGTTAATGAACAATACATAGTATGACATACTGTAATATACACATTGACAAACACATCACAGTCATAGACACATATGAGAGACCTGGGTTTATCAGTGCTAAATACCTTGTCAGTGAGTCCATTCTGTTAAAAATAATTTGCACACAGCACATGCATCATTGGGCTGAATAGTGTAATCAGTTACCTGTATGGTTGATGGTGACAGTGGTCCTCATACAGTGGACCTTGGGACATGTACTGGGGGTATCATGGTGTAAAGACAGTATACCCAGCACCAGCACCCCACATTGGATATTTTACTCACTGAAACCCATGATAATACTCTGACATACCCACAATCACACATTGACCAGGACTGCAATACAAACCCTTGTCTATCTCATCAGTGCTACTACAGGGATATGCATCTATTGCACATGCCACAGGGATAGTAGGGTAATGTTTTGTCATGGCTCACCTAATGTCAGATACATCACTATCCCTTATACTGTATGGCAAGGTGTATTGTATTTGGAGAATGTGGCCTCAGAATGCTATATCCTACAAATATACACACTTGCACACATACACACACTTGCCAGGACTCAGAGGGTAACCCAAGCCTATCTACCCATTTGTACAACAGTGTTGTGCTGGTACTGCAAACTCCAGGTAGCCCATAGGCTGAAGAGTGTAACAAGGTACATTAAATGTCCATTACAGTAGTAGCCATTTCTAACTATGGCAATGGGGGTGTAGTGGGTGAGAAGGCCCTCAGGGTATTATCAAGTACAAGTTTACAAACACACAGACACTGTTACTCTCAGTAACGCACGCTGACACATTTGTCAGTACTGGGGTACATAGGTGGAGGTGTTCCTTGGTGTGTACCAGTATATTGTCCATGGAGCGATGAGATATGTAGGGGATGTGGGTACAGTGGTATCATGCCACCTGACATTTGTACGCAGACCCATCTGTCAAATTATGCCACGTGAGTGATCCTCAGGGTCAGAGTTAAATGCAACATCCAATCATCTTGTTGCCTCTTGCAGAGGGCCAGTGAGGTGCTCCAATTCATAGGTTCATAGGTTCATAGGTTGGTACTAGGCTATCGGCCCAAGGGCCTATACAAACCTAGCCATAACAATTCCCTGGCTATTACTTCCCACAGTATTTACTTCCCTGGACCTCTGTCTAGGAGGGTGACTGACTTGATCTCCGGGGTGAATTTCCTATCTCCCATCCAATTATCAAAGTTCCTTTTGAAGAGGGACAAAGAGGCGCTCTGCTTGACATGTATGGGCAGTCTATTCCAGAGTCTGGGGAGTCTCTGGGTCAGGAATCTATCCCTCCAGCATGTTTTGTTCACTGTGATGACAAGGTTTAGATCCCTGGAGCGTGTGTCTCTGAGGGATTGAGATTTCTTTAAGTGTAGCATGTCCAACAGCTCTGGGTTTGACATGGACTTGTATGTTAAGCAGAGATTGCCTCTGAGTACACGATATGCGACAGAGTATAGGTGAAATTTTTTTAGATGGTCAGCATAGGGCATCTGCTTTAGGCCTGTGATTCTTTTATTGAGGTATTTCTGTGGCCTTTCCAGTTGTTGCAGATGTCTTGAAAGGTGCATACCAAATAGGCTGTTGTATTCGATAATGGGTCTAATGAGGGATGAGTACAGTGGGACAATGACCTCCTTTTTTCTGGATGAAAAGCCCTTAGTGATGAGGTGTGCCACATAGAAGTATTTCCTGACTGTTGTGGTGATGTGGTTATCGAAGGTGAGACCACTGTCCACCTATGTCCCTAAGTCTCTTATCACACTTTCGGTCTTCAGTGTACTGCCACCTATGTGGTAATTCACAGGTACATGTTTTTTCCCAAAGGGGATAACTATACATTTCTTGGCACTGAGCTTGAGCCCATGGCTCTGGCACCAAGCATCTGTTCCTATAAGGCCTTTTTGTAGAATATCCACATAATTTGGGGATTCAATAATGGCTCCCAGTTTAAAGTCATCTGCGAACTTTGGTAGCCAAAGTCCCTTAGTGTTGGCCTGTACTTCAGAGAAGTAAATGCCAAACAAGAGAAGTCCCAGGACTGAACCCTGAGGCACTCCACTTGTCACTTGTCTGGAGCTGGATTTGGAGTCGGCTACTTTTTACAGTGTGGGTTCTGTCAGTAATCCAGTTGACATGTATGCAACATATATTACATAACATGGCCAGTGTCTGGGTTGGTGACCTGTACCCAAGCATGTTCTGTTGAATACTGTAGTCTAGTTGAGGTATCCATGGCATATGATGCATACAGAGTAGGGTTTCCTTGCTGTGGCATTCATAACACAGCTGGGCAGACATGTCAGTGTTAGTCAAGCAAAAATTGCTTATAAGCAGCCAAGATGGATACCTGACATCTGCACATCTGTACAGAGGACAGACAGAAATCAGCTAGCCAACAGGTTATGCATTAGGATGAATGTTTTGACAGACATCTGACACTGATAGGTATGCCATTACTACATGACAGCAGCCCTCAATGACATGTCCTATGCACATAGTAGTCTACAGTTTATATCTGCATAACAGATCAATATCCATTAGCAAATACTTAATAACACATGGCTGACATGAACATGATGGTCAGTACTCAGAGTCCAGCTTTTCATGCAGGGGTGTATGGTTCCAGTACTACAATCAGAAATCTACTCTTACTTGGGAAAGCACTGTTAACAGTAGTAACGTGATGATACATTACATGCAAGTGTGACTGCATATAACCTGGGATACTACCCATGTATGAAACACATACAAATGTAAAAGATTGTTGTACTTCCCATATATACTCAGGAGTCTCAGGGAGTATACTCACACCCCTTGCTACTGCAATGACAGCATATAGAAGCATGTTATGTACATAGAATTAAATACACTTATTAAAGATATCAGTACCCTGCTACTTCATCAGACTGGAATGTGATCACTGGTTACCAGGTCTGAGTCATGCTTAGCAGGTATAAGCAATGCTTAAATATGAATGGTAAGCAGATTTGCAGACTAAGTGAAGCCTACATGGTGTAAGCGCCTATTCATTTAACCATACGTTAGCACCGCTTACCATAATGCAAACACACAAAAACCCACTTAAAGCTGCCCAAACCTGCCTTAACCACTCTTTATACAACAGTCATTGTTCTGCCTAGCAACAAAATAAACAAACCTTGCAGGTCTTGAACCCAGGACACTGTACACTGTAGTCACAGCAGTTAATCACTAAGCCATCACAACTGTGAAGATGCTTGTTGTCTTCTCCAATATATCCGTCAGTACACATACTGAATAGTAGTGAACTGCTTTGACTTCTACAATTGTATAGTACTTGTTAGTAAAAATAGTGTTGAATCAGTATGTTGTTATAATAAAATATACACATATCAGATAAATATGGTGAGATACATCTGGGAAGGTATATACAATATACATATATATATATATATATATATATATATATATATATATATATATATATACACACACACATACACATATGTAGATATATGTATACATGTACATACACATATATAGTTATATATATATATTTATATATATATCTGTATATTGCTAATGATTGGCAGTAGATTTTTATGTACCAAGTTGCCAGCTCTGACGCACAACCTTCAACGAAGGTACTCCCATTCACGCATGTCTCCACACAGAAGATGCTTTAGCTGAGAATCGAACAGGACAACGTCTTACTGTGAGGTGACAACACTACCGCAGCACCACCACCACAGTTTATATTTATATATATATATATATATATATATATATATATATATATATATATATATATATATATATATATATATATAAATATATATATAAATATATATAAATATATATATTATATATATCTGTGTATATATATATATATATATATATATATTATACATATATATATGTGTGTGTGTATGTGTGTATATATATATATATATATATATATATATATATATATATATATATATATATAGATATATATAGATATATATATAGATATATATATATATATATGGATCTATGTTCTTTACTTGAAAGTACGGTTCATCGAACCTTACTTCCATGAAATGACTTCACTGAAAGTCTATTTTCTCGAAAATGCACTTTCGCGGACAAATAAAAAAACCTAAACATAAAAATAACCAACACATTAAGCATGGATATGCAGGATGACAAGCCCCCCTGTACCCCCATGTGGGGGCTGCACCCCCCACGCACTCCTACTTTAATATTCTCACTCCGAAATCGCACTACAGTGGGGAAAAGGGAATATTCCCTTATCCACACTGTACTATGATCTCAACAAGAGTTTCCTTAGTTGTACATCAACAGTGTATGCTGATGTACAACTAACTGTACATGCTAACATCATGCTTTTTTTTTTTTTTTTGCTTTTGTTTTGTTTTTTTTTTTCTTAGCAAAAGTGCATTTTTGACAAAATGCACTATCGCTAAAGTAATTTTGACAAAGTACAGTTCGATGAACAATTTTTTTATTTTTAAATTAAAAAAATAATTGCAGATGAAGGGGAATCACATTATAGGGAAATAAGAATCTATCTTAAAATATCTAGGAATTGAGTTATGCAAGGATAATAATGAATTAGTCTAAAAAACTACAATAATATCATCAATGCAATTAAAGTCTCTGTGAAAAAGTGGAAAAAAATAATATTAACATTTGAAGGTAGACTACAGTTAATAAAAATGGTTTTACTACACAAGATTCTATATATAGCTTTGGCAATACAGCTGTCACTAGAAACGAATATACTCAAAGAAATAAACTCATGCCTAATAAAATTGTTATGGTTTCCCAAAAGAAACAGAATAGCTTTAATACATCATTTCAGACCTTGGAAACAGGGAGGATTAAACTTACCTGATATAGAAACATATATAAAAGCATCAATATCTAAAACAATCTCAGATTGGATAAGTCCAAATAATTTTTCAAATTGGAAAGAGTTACTAACTGTAATATCAATAAATTAATTTGATTTACAAAACAATTTTCAAATAATAGATAAAAACAATTTGCCATTGCACATATTATGTATTCGTACACAATATAACATAACTAAACCCACTAAAACTTGTAAGATTAATTATTACATTGACTCATTAAGAAAAATTATTAATGCAAATATAGATTTAAAAATCTGGTTTGATCTTTTAACAACATGCATAGTTACAAAGAGCTATCCACATAAAATATACAATTTATTGATTTAGGGTGTAAGGATGCTATTAAACAATTTGGACACATCTTGGTTGACTCCTGGGATTGTCTAAAGAAAATTTCTAAAGAATTATATAGAGAAAATCTTATATTTGCTACTATAGATGTCAAGGATTTGTTCACAAGTATCCCCCACGATATAGGGATCACAATGTTTTATGAATTTCTCTGTAAAAATTCAGGGCTGACACACAATAGAATTTTAATGTTTCAGACTTTAATGGAGTTAGTCCTTGAAAATAATTTTTTTAATATTTGAGGGAGATTATTTTAAGCAAAAGGTAGGGGTAACCATGGGTGCCTCGTGTGGCCCCCTTTTTGCCAACATTGTGCTAGCAGAATGAGAACCCACAGTAATATTCAAGACTGAATTATTTAAACAAATGTCTATTTTATGCCTGCTTTTTAGATGATATTCTAATTTTATGGGATGGAAGCTATGAGTTGTTATATGAATTTTAGATATTTTAAATTCCAGTGCACATTTTTTAGAATTCACTATGGAAACCAATGAAGACAGTATCAATTTCTTGGATATTACCATTTGCAAAGATAAAGAGAAATGTAAGTTTGTCTCTATACTGTACCGTAAGCCAACCTACTCCAATACTCTGTTACATGATGTATAAAGCCATGTCAGAATTAATGGATATGCTGCACCTCAGAAAATCCAAATCCCATCGAGCTACGCGCTCGAGAGACTTGAACCTCAGCACTGAAATAAATAGGACATGCTGGAGGGACAGATTCATAACCCAGAGGCTCCTTTCACTCTGGAATAAAATCCCAGTCCAGGTTAGGCAGAGTCCCTCATTGACTCTCTTCAAGAGGAATCTTGATGAGTGGATGGGAGATCACAGGTTTACCCCGGGTATCACTTCTGTGTCACTGTTAGACAGAGGCACAGTATACTAACCTCGAAAAAGGGCATAGCAAAATTAATTTAAAATGGGTGGTGAAAGCCAAACACACTCTGGCTAGGCTTATAAATGCCCTAGGGCAGATAGCCTAGTATGAGCCTATGAACCTATGAACCATACTATCGATAAAACAAGGACCCATATATATATATATATATATATATATATATATATATATACATACATATATATATATATATATATATATATATATATATATATATATATATATATATATATATATATATAGATATAGATATAAACATATGCCCATAATATGTAGTGGAGTCATACCTCAGCACCAATATTCACAACCTCTTAGTGCAAGGGTATGTCATGTAAGTATTGCAGGTATAAATGTAGAATGTTGCTACAGTTACAGCGGTTGTGTTAGATATTTTGTGTGAGAAGTCACTTCTGATACTGACATGTATGCCATCAGTTACTGACAGACATCATAAGATCATCATAGTGAAGCACCACACAAATCACAGTAATGATCCTGTGGAATAGAGCAGAGCTATGACTAATAAACATGGACAATCTGACACAATCTGGTCAGTCCAGAGGTATACACAGAACTCCTTACTGCAAGACGTATTGACCAAGCCTGACAAAGTGAATGTTTACAGCCATGTAAATGTGGATATCACAAAAATACTAAAATAGATAAGCTTACACAGTTGATGCATTCACACATTCCTGTCTGTCCTAACACATATTAATCAGAGGAGCAGATTCCCAAGCCCACATACGTCCCACTAGTTAGTGATATTTACAGCATCCCACTGCTTTGTCAGACATACACGACAGTTATGGTGGCCAGGCAATAGTACATCTTACAAATATCTTGACATACTATCAGACTAGGTAAATACACTGAGCTGCTAGGCTTGTCACAAAGCACTGTGCAAACTACAGGCAGACTGCCAAAACACTGACCAAAGTTTCCTATAGGGGAATATACATGTAGTTGCAAATATAGCAGGCACTACATGCATGTAACAACATGGAGCAACAGAGACCAGTGTGAAAGTGCATATCCACAGACAATCTGAACACAGTCACAGTCACCTTATGGTAAGCCTAATTGATATTACAGTATATGGACTGTGTGAACAAAACCATTCTCATATGTGCCACTCACACACTAACCCTACATATACTGGGCCAATATACAGTGTAGTCTGATGCCTGACTGTGGTATGGGACATGTGTCAGTCTGGCCCTACAAACATGTATGCTGATAGGGTACCATAAACTGGAGCATCATGCAATATCAGAACAAGACTAAGAACAATGACATCTACCATAGTCTGTACACAGGCCCAGTAACATATTCACAATACACACTCTTTCAACAATCACCATAAGTACATAGACCTCACCACTATACACACTACAACAGAATGTCCAGGTTTTGTCCTCAAATATAAGACCTACTATACATAACATGTCTAGCAGTCTGATATCTCACTGGCTTGTTATCAGGTATGATGTTAGTAAATAATGATGTACTGTACATATGCACCTCTTACTGCATGACATATGGCAAAAGAGTGACAGATTTAGGGGATGGAAGTACAAACACAGGGCCAATACTGACATATTGCTCTGATAAACTGAGAAATGTCCTGGTGTAACAGGGTTTGTTGTGACATATCTCTTCTGAGGGATATGAAGTCAGTAACTCAAATGGATGTCACCATGTACTGACTGCAATCATCAGAGTATGCTACTGCATTTCTAAAGATAGCAAATGTGTGAGTAACACAACACATGTAAGACTCCAAACTCTGGCTAGTCTGCAGATAGCCCTACAGGTGAGAGTTTCCTCAACCACATAACACTGTCATGCCAGACTATAAATCATGTACAACAGCCATATTCACACAAACCCTGTTAAACCTACATTACTTCAAATGTAGAACAGCAATACTTACATTCTGTTCCCATGTCTGGAACATCCCCCTCCTGTTTGTTGGCTTGTCTTCACAGTGTACATTGTAAAAGGTATTTCCAACTACCCTCTGTGATCTTGTTTGTCAAACACCCACATGAAGTCCTGCTTACAGTGAAGTAAAAGGGCCAACACCCACATGAAGTGCTTAGTTATAGGACTGTGTTTCCATGCAATTGGCCATAGGAATGATGCCACAGCTGTTCCACATGCAATTAGCAAGTGGGGGACTGCAATTTGTGCACAGGCCATCAGATGATCATGAGCATTACTTACAAAACTCAAGCTGCTGCTTATGCAAAACAGATATACTTTTCTACATCCACCAGAGCGGGAGAGAGAGAGAGAGAGAGAGAGCTGAAGAGAGAAAGTAAGAAAGGAAGGAAGTAAGAGAGTAAGAGCCAAGTGTGTTTGCGTATGATCCATGGGTGGAGAGTGGTATCTGAATATTATAACATTTGCCTATATTGTTTACTAATCCATACTGTCACATACTAATTGCACGTGGCTGTACACATTTATGGCTGAAGATTGTCTACAACAACCTCTACAGTGTTTGGAAAATGTTGGCCTTGTAATGTGGACAATGGGACATATAGGTCCTCAATATAATGATGTAGCAAAACCCACACTGCAACGGATCCTTTCACTACACAATCACCCCAACAGGATACTGATGACACACACACAAACACACACTTACCAGAATTGAGTTTCAAACCCATACCTGACTATGTATTGCTATTATAGTGTTATGCAGATATTGCACATGCCATGGAGTTTGCATGTTGAAGAGCTGTCCAAAGGTATCTTTGAAGGTGAGTGACATCAGCAACAGTGCTAAATGGAGGATAAGGGAAGTGTAGTACATGTGAATGTCCACAAAAGCAGGTGTCAGCGAAGACACACAAACTCTTTCAGGGAAACACACATATTATCACAGTTGGCAGGACCAGGATTAGAACTCCTACCTAACTAGTTTGTTACACTACAGTATTACACAGTTATCACAAGTGCCACAGAGCTAACATGGTTAATACATGGCCAAAGGGTTATTTGAAGGTGAATGACATCAGCAGGCATGCTAAAGTAGGGCAATAGGAGCTGTAGTTATTATGAATGGCTTCAACATCATTAATCTCCACACACACACACACACACACACACACACACACACACACACACACACACACACACACACACACACACACACTCACACACACACACACACACACACACACACACACACACACACACACACACACACACACACACACACACACTGAGATGCATAGGTTCATTGTTTCACAGGTGTGTAGTAGGTGAATGGGCCTGAAGGCTGTACAAGGCTAGGCAAAGGGAATACCTTGGCATCAGGCCACATGACAATGGTCTCCAGTATGGCTCAGGGGTGTAGTACCTGGAGTGATCCCCACAGGTGGGTATTGTAGTGACCATCCACTCATCTAGGTTACTATTGTGGGTGGCCAGTGATGTGCTCTGCTTCCCATGTATGTAATAAATATTCCTATAACATCCACAGTGTCTGGGTTGTGCACATGTCCCGCATGCATGTTCTGTGATGTTTGGAAGTGTACTTGAGGTCTCTGGGGCATGTTGTGTGGACAGATTATTATTTTCTGATGTGGCATTCCTGACCTCATTTGGTGGGACCTGGCTATGGAACTGAGGTCGTTCTTGCACCTACACTGACATCATGATACAGGTATTCAGTGGAGTTAGTGGCATCTGTCCATACATGGCATGTGTATAAGGCATGGTATTCCCTTTGTGGGTTACATTTGCAGACTCTACAGTTGTTGCAGGCGTCCAGTGGGGAACATAGCAAAAGGACCACTGTAAGCATTTCTTTGCTTACTCTAGGGATGGAACAGGGTGCCATGTCCTTTTTCCTTGCTGGATAACACACACTCAGGAGATGTAACACATCATAGTATTTTTCTGATCTCAGTGGCACTGTTGTGGTCAACAGGCATGAAGTCCACTGCAATCACATCGTGGTTACTATATGTGAGGCAATATGCAGGGAACTACAAATACAGTAATTGTTGTCTAGCCAAGTGTGTCTGTGCATGAGACATGGGTGGAGAGTGTTCTCTGAGTAATACAAGGGTTACCTATATTGTTCATCAATCCATAATGCCACATGTAGGGCTATAGATTGTCTACACCAGCCTCTCTGGTGTTTGACACCTGTTGTCCTTCTAAGGTGGACATTGTGACATATACTAGGTCCTCAACATAATAATTTAGCAAAACCCCACAATGCATGCTGTTATTACACAATCACAGCACCATCTACACAGGATACTGATGACAGACACACACACACACTTGTCAGTACTGAGATTCAGTCCCCTACCTAGCTATGTATTGCTACTAAATGTACCACATTTATCACACGTGCCGCAGAACTTATAGGGTAGATACTGTCCCAAGGTACTTCTAAGGTGAGGAACATCACCAGCCTTTGTAAATACTTGCATTGGGTGATATAGTGGGTGAGAGATCACAAAAATAATTTTACCCTAAACGCACATTTATATTTGCCAGGGGTAAGGTTCAAACTTCTATCTAACAAACTTTACTGACCATTATGTTATGCATTTACCACATGCACCACAGACCTGACAGGATTTAGGTTTGGTAACAGGTACTTCTAAGGTGGATGATATCTGCAGGACTGCTAAATTCAGGGTATGAGATGTGTACTGGGTGTAAATGGGGCCAAAATGTTTGAAGTACACACACAAATACTTGCCACAGATGAGATTCAAACCCATACCTGTGTAGTTACTGCTACTACATTATCCCACATTTATGGCATGCACCATGGAGCTTACATGTTGGACAGTTCTCCATAGGTATCTTTGAAGGTGACTAACATCAGAAGCATTGCTAAAGGAGGGGTAAGGGGAGAGTAGTAAGTTTGAATGTTCATAATATCAGGTATTATCAAGGACACACACTCTCTCATACACACAGTTTCACTGTTGCCATGTCTGGGATTAGAATTCCCACCTAACTAGTATGTTACACTACAACATTACGCAGTTATCGCACGTGCCACTGAGCATATAGGTCTGGCCCTTGTCCAAATCAGCAGGCTTGCTAAAGTAGGGCAACGGGAGGTGTAGCGACTGTGATTGACCTCAAAAGCATTAATCCCTATACATACACAGATGTCATGTCTGGGGTTAGAACTCCTACCTAACTAATATATTACACTCTAGCATTACTCAGTTATCACATGCACCACATAAGTTATAGAACAGAGCCTTGTCCAAAGGGGTATTTCAAGGTGACTGACATCAGCAGACTTGATAAAGTTGGGAAATGGGAGGTGTAGTGACTGTGAACAGCCTCAAAATCATTAATCCCTACACACACACACACACACACACACACACACACACACACACACACACACACACACACACACACAGTTGCCATGTCTGGGATTAGAACTCCTACCTAACTAGCATGTTACATTATAGCATTACACAGTTATCACATGCGCTACAGAGCTTAGAGGGCGAGACATTGTCCAAAGGGGTATTTCAAGGTGACTGACATCAGCAGGCTTGCTAAAGTAGGGAATGGGAAGTGCAATATGTGTGAATGGGCCATAACCCATTCCTCTTGAAACACACACACAACACTCAGTCACACAGTACTTTACATTTGACAGGACTGGGTATACAGATGCTAGATGAATACTGATTTGTACTGTCATGTTACACAGTTATCACAAGCACCACAGAAACTATAGTCCTGAGGGCTACCAGAAGCAAATGTCTACAGTGATTGACATTGGCACATCATGTGATATTGGCCAATTGGATGTGTGGTGGGTGGGACAGGGCTCATGATGGAAATCTCTTTGTCACTGTCTGCCTCTCTCTTCCCCACATCTTTGTGTGTGTATGTTTGACGTATTATAGTGTGTTGGCCTTGGATATGTGTGAGTATTCCTATCCAATGTGTGTGCAAAGCATGAATGATGTACAATGTGGTGTGTGTGCACAGACATTTGCGACTGACAGATATGTATAGTCCACTGTTGTTGTCAGACATGTGGTTAATTTCTATAAGTGTAGGAGCATGTCCAGTATGACCTTCTGTATTTTGTTGTCAGACATGGGCTTCATTTTTCTGTCAGACATGGGCTTCATTTCTCTAAGTGTGCAGCATGCCCAGTATGACCTTCTGTATTGAGTGTGTGAATCCATTCCAGGCAGGTTGTACTCCAGTGCAGGATTTTGTGTTCTACACCTACAGCTAGCAACCTGTTTCTGCAGGATATCTGTAGATAGGTTGACAATATAGAGTCACAATGGGCAAAGGATAGTGGGATACTGTAACTATTGTGTCTGTGCTACCTGTGTTACATGGTTGGTGTTAGCAGAGATATTCAGAAATATGTACTGTTTAACACTGTGATGTATTATCTCATCAATGATTTACAGATATACTTATTTGCTCATAGTTTTTTCCTGGGAAATAGAAGATGAATGATGCTGGATCCATTACTGTGGTCTGCAGCCTACATAATCTTGCACACTCATGCCATTCTGGAGGGGTAGCTGCAAACACTTGCTGATGGGTCTCTGTCAATGGTCCAGCACCTTGGTACTGTGGTGGCTGAGGATCCCCTGTTTGTACATCTATCAACATAACAGAATGGCCATATCCTGCTGTGGCCATACCTCTCAGCTCTACAGATTCACCCAGGTTACCCAGAGGCAGGGCTCATACATCTGGTCAGTTCCCCTTCACATTGTGGTTTACAAGCAGGTTTGTTGCCACCCATTACTGGGTTTCCAGGCAGGGGTAGTATGGGCACACATCAGAGTTTCAGACTTCATACACTCCATAGCATTCATGCTTATACATCCCCCCACTCTGTTATTCTATCCTCTTCCTAACATTCTGCGAACAATATCTGAGAAGTATCCCTATAGTCGTCACTTCATTCCAGCAGTATTTAGTGGTTGGTCCACAGTTCATGCAATAGGACATGGTGGGCATGCTACTCGGATTTGTCAACATGGCCTTGCATTTGTGTTCTGTGGACTATGTAATGCTGTTAGTTGGGACCCCATGAGATAACATACATTGGCAGTACAGGTGAGGCTCAGGCCTTGGACAGATGACTGTAGGGCATTTGGTAGTGATGCAGATTATCTGTTGCAGGCCAATGCATTCTGTCATTCCTACATTCCCAGGCTGCGAGCCACTGGATTCCCCTGGGGTGACAGGGTAAGTGTGCGGGGTGTTAATGGCAATAGTTCCTGTCCATATTAATCCATTGTTCTGGATGCTAGCAGAGTGTTCTTACAGCTAGGGACACACCTGCATGGGACACCTCTTCAGCATGCTGCATTCTGTGGGTATTCCCATACAGAAGTGGGGGTCATACTGTACTCATTCCCAACAGCAGGGATATGACCTGTGATAAACCTGTGGCTGATGGTGGGGTGAGCTGAGTGCATGTGCGATATGGAAGCTTCTTGCAGCTGACTCACAGATATATATGGGACATTCCCCGTTTGCTACCTTGTGCAGCGACATTGGCATTTTCTCATTACTTCATAACTATGCTTTTTGTGGTCTGCCAGTGATTGGCTAGACTACATCAGTATTCCATACTATACAGACAACTAATGTGCTGTTAACCTGTGTATGTACACTTCCAAAGGTGTGTGCAGCTGACAGTTAAATTTTATGTACTCTGTTTAGGGTACTTCCACCTGTGTACTGTGTGTATGTCTGGGCCCATATTCATGGCATGTCCATCTTTCAGATGGTGAGAGATAGTGACATCTGAACAGTGAGTATGAATGACTGCTGAATTGGGTCTTGCTGGAATGCATTGTAGTTGGCACTGCAGTTGTCAGATCATGCCCTGTCTTCGACAGCACTGCCCATAGGCCACAGAGACACAACCCTTCATGCCTACATGCTGACCACTTCCACACAATATACAACACACAACAACCTAACACATGGACTCCTGCATATTGTACACATGCAACAATGTATCCTGTACATTGGGCCAGCTCAGGCAATTTGTGCTCCACTGTTATGAAACCCACACGTACATGTTACTGCATTTCTACATAGGATTGTGTGGGGGGGGGGTGCACCTGATAACTATAAATATTTGCTATGACTGTACTCGTATTTCAGGTACTCTGTTGGCTTCCATTTTGTTTTGTATTCTGACCTAACATACAGACTAGAGGCATATCAGTAGGGTACAGATCTTAAGTTTTACTGGCCTACATTTTAATTTCATACTTCTTACCCTTCAGAACTAACATCCCGCTGCTTGACCTGCTGTAGTCTGTCTGTGTAGGTCTGTAGGGGGGCTGTTCTCCATTGCTATCAATTGGAGGCCTTAGCACAGCCTTTCTTTATGGTCATCTACACCTGTCCTGCTGGCTGAGGCTGTTGTTGGGTATGTGAGCCTCACTGACATGCATGTGTGTGTCCTATGGACACACATTTGGGCCACCACATGTCCCGCAGTGGGATTTGTCACCTTGTCTAATGCTGCTACTTTGTTGACACCAGTATTTGTTATGGATTTCATGCTGCCCATATAGGTGTCCACTATCTGCTGCCATCCCATTCATCCACCCAATTCCCTTGCATGCTCACATCCATACCATAGATACAACTAGCAGAACATACTACTCCTTTCAGCAATTGATAGGAAGAGTGACTTACCTTGTGGCTGTGCCAGTATTGAGGATGGTGCTTGAGGGGTGACTATATTGGATGCACATAGTACACTCCCTATAAATGGTAAAGCACAGGTAGTGTCATGTTTGGCATCCCTTTTACTGTATGTGCAAGTCATAGAGAGGTGTTATTCCCTGGGTTCCTACCATGTCAGTGTATGTGCTAATGGTTGCCTCTTTGCCAAAGCCTGGGCATACTGGGCATGCCTCCTTCTGCCTACATAGGCAGGCTCAGGTTGTTCCTCCTCTGAGTCACTCTGTGCCTGTGCTGGCCTTGGCAATGGGGGGGGGGGGCTGTGTGGCCCTGCCCCGTGGTGTTCCTGCTGCTGATGTTTCCACAGGATCATATTGTGTACCATGGCACATGCAATGAATATTTGTGTACATGTAGCTGGAGAGTATGGCAAGGCTCCACCGGTTATTTCCAGGCACTGGAACTGTGACTTGAGCATCCCAACAACACACTCTGTTATGATTCTGATTTGTACATGTGCCTCATTAGGGAGTTCTTGTTCGGGTGTGTGTGCATTTCTGATGGGTGTCATCAGCCACGGCTGCAGTGCGTAACCATCATCCCTCACTAGGTGGCCATATGGGATGTCCCCACTGGCAAATCTATGGTACAGCTGTGTCATATGCCAGATGTGGGAGTCATGATAGTTTCCAGGGCTTCCAGCACACACATTCATGATAATGCCCTGGGCATTGCACATGACCTGGCAGTTGAAGGAGGGGAAGCCCTTTTGGTTTATGTAGACCCTACCCCGCTCACCGGGTGATCCTTTGATGTGTATGTGCGTGCAGTATATCTCACCCACTACCTCAGGGTATTCTGCTATTTGGTGGAAGAGACACATATTGCTAGTCAATGCCTCACAGGTGTTGAGGAAATATATGTGCTCACCAGCATATGCTGACATGGCATCCAGGAACTGGTGGAATACTCTGGATGCTGATGCCTGTGAGATCCCCATGATATCCCCAGTTGGCCTTTGGAAGGTACATGTGGCTAGTATTCTTAAACCTACACATACCTTGGTATCCACTGGGATGGGTTCCCCTCTGTTGGTTCTGTGTGTGAGGTGTGGCTGGCACAGCTCAACAATTTGCTGTAGGAGGTGCCTGTCCACCCTATAGCGCTCCACTATCTCCAGCTCATGTAGCCCCTAGTAGGTTACCCTGGGTCTGTACACTCTTCTCCTTCTCCTCATTGTGGGGTAGTCATCATCTTTCTCATCCTCACCACCCCAGCCTCTTCCACATATTGATGTATGAGAGTGACAGCAGCCCCTATCATTTTGTTAGTTTTGTCAAGTAAAATTTCCCTATATGTGTACACTGGTGGTGTAGAGTTTGTGGGATAAACCAGAGTGGAAGGTGTTTGCATAGTTTATAGTAGTGTGCTGGGCTGGGCTGCTGCCTGTGTAATTGGCTGATTCTGATACATTTCACCTGCCAGCTATGCTAGTTCTCCTTGATTGCCTTCCTACTGTTGTTTTCCCTTCCCATTGCCTTCCCATTTAAGCCCAAAGGCATGCTGCGCATACCCAGTGCTCAGATGTGAACAGAGCTGCTATTTCCATTTTTTTTTTATACAACCCAGTGCATGCCGCGCACACCTGTTTAGACAATGTAAACACCTTTTAGCAGAAACTGGTCCTCCCTGAATATGAACACACCCTTCCTTAACTGTGCTTAGCTAAGGGCAAACACAAGCCACTGAGCTCCAATAAGCTTACAGCATTCATGACACTCTCCCTTATGAGGTTATCTAGCTCATATGCTTATACCATGGTGTTGCTGCACCTACATGGTTGGGTGCAAGCTAGCACTGAGGGGAAATCTGTGATTCAGTATCATTCCCCTCATTTGCATAGAACTGACTGCTAATGCATGATTACAAAACTGACACTCAGCCTTCCCCCTTAGCAACCACTATTCCATGGTATTGTTGTGTTATGCATGCCATTGACTATTATGGCAAAATGCTGATTTGGGTTTAAAAGCTTATTTCCAACTGTTTTTCTTATTTTTGGGCTGATCCCGTTTGTGCACCGCTGCCCTACACGTAAACGTCCGAAATCAGCCAAAAAAACAAAAGTTATTTTTTACAATTTTGCAACTATTTCCCATGCCAATGGCCATATATTTGGGCATTGGCATGCGTACTACATTGAATGCATGCTTTCTTTTGAGCTGGAATGCCTCCGTTTTGTATTTTGCAGAAATGTATTCGGTTAGTAGCTGAATCCATTTCTGCAGGTTACGCTATTCCTGCATGGACACCTGCCTGCTTCCCGGATTGCTAATTCACCTTATTTGCATGTTTTTTTTTTACCAGAAAATGCAGTAATTAGCATACAGGAGTTGTGTCCATGCAGGAATATTGTAGAAGCACTCATGCATGCATGTCCTGAGAGCTCGTTCCTCATAAGCATGTCGGCCATATTGCATGCAGCAGCTCTTGCACTATTCCTGCACGCCATGCAGAGCTTGCTGAATCCTGGGGAAAGTTTTGATATGATGATTTATACACTGATGAAGGGATTTGTCTTCTTGAAAGCTCTGTTTTATTAAAATAGCGTTTCTGCAAGTTCAATACGTTATTTTGTAGATGACTTACAATTACCATATTGTAATTCTTCTTAACAGACTGCTTTTAAAATCTGCTTCTTTTAGGTCCTGAACCCAGACACAGTAAAGCTGGTATTCTAATTACCTAATGCAAAAAGCAACACCTATAGGGCAAGGCACACATGCCTGAGATGAATGATGATGTATGCCTGCTTCAGGGATTGAGCATAATATATTGGCTTTAATTTTTACTTGATTCATTCTTACCTCATGCCTTTCTGAATGTCAAAATATCATTGTAATAGCTAAGAACTGAGAATGCAACTTAATGTTTAATATTTTCAGATTGCTACAAGAAAGTTTACTTTACATCATGGAAATTTGACATTTATTGATATCCTAATGAATGGAGATAAACTTCAGAGAGGCCAATATGTGTGTGGTTGTAGTCCTGTCTGGGGAAAATCATTCTTACTGCAAGTAGTGATGGTTCACATAGATGCAGTTGGGCATAATGATTGAGACAGGTAGCTTTATGTTACATACATACTTCAGAAGACATAAGGGTTCTAAACACATAGTTAGGATATGTCATGATGATTACAATAAAAGTATTGTGCCCGTCATACACATGCAAGTGCTTTATATATAAAATACATTCATTGTCTTGTCTAGGAAGGTAAACGTACCTTAGGTTGTGTATATATATATATATATATATATATGTGTGTGTGAAATATCTTTCATATATCCTTTTTCTTATGAAAGGCTTACTGATACATTACTTGCAAGAAACAGATGTGTCATAACCACTTTTCTTTACTATTGCAGTCTTATTCAAAAATTTCTGAAATACAAGCTTCTAATAAAAAAAAAAATATAAAAATTATCTTAGAGATGAATTCGAACCCTTAACAGCCTGTATTATTTTTGCAAAAGTTATTGCTCATACACCTTGTAGCACAGAGTTAACACTATGAAATATAAGATTTCTCCTCTCAGTACTGTCCAGAATGCTAAAGATAGCATAATGTTGCCAGGCATGTTTGCTCTACATAAGGCAGCCTAAATGAAATTTGTCACATTTTTCCTAGACTAGAACACCCTGTTTGTGCATTGTCAAACGATGAACAAATGTACTATAAAATGGGAGAAAATGGAAAAGTAAATTTTGTGATTTATGGCAAGATTTTTGGCAGGATGTTCTAAAGATAGGATTTAGACAATGCTTCATGTACCTTACCTCAGCTACACCATGTGCCACAGGGGAAATTACCTGACAAGTGCATTTTCTAGATTGATTACTATCCAGAGTGCTGCCAGATACACAAAGCCAGCAGGCATTTCTGAGCTACCAAAGGCAGCCTAAACCAAAATTTTCACTTTTTTTCTTTAAGTAGTTAACTTTGTTTTCACAATGTTAGGTAGTGAGCAAATGCACCTTAAAATGAAGGTAAGTAAAAGAACAGATTGTGATACCTAGCAATGTGATCTGTACCCAAGATTCAAGCAATGCTTCATATGTATTATTTATCTTGATTCACTTCAGTTACACCTTGCAGCACAGAACTTGACATCTGTCAGGTGCATTACTGAAATAAGCACTCTCCCTGTTGAGGGGGGCCATGCAATGACACCAGGCGTTTTTGAGCTACCTAAGGCAGACTAAACTAATTTTTTCACTTTTTCATTAGTTAGTGAACTGTGTTTGTATAATGCCAAGCAGAGAGCAAATGTAGCATAAAATGGATTATGACTGAAAATTAAATATTGTGAATTATGGCAAGGTGTTCTGTAGATAGGAGTTGAACAATTTTTCATGTAC
>NC_056733.1:1200593569-1200606069 GCF_019279795.1 Protopterus annectens
ACTAGTAACATCTGAATGCATGATTAGGGTTCCCATAATATGCTGGGATAGAACATAAATGCTATATGTATTTGTATTGGCTAACAAATGTACCATTATTTGGAGTAGAATACAATAGCAAGTTGAAGTATGCATGTCAATTTATTTGGATTTTATTCAAGAAGTCAAAATATTGCTTCTCAAAGGGTCCCATGAAAAACAACTGCAGTTACTGAGTAAAATTTTTGACAAATGTTCCCCTTCTTTCCAGATAACTACATCATTATTTCTTTGTGCTTGTCTTTATTGTCAGAAAACAGATGATGGATATCTTACATATAAGTAGATGTGCCATTGACTTACATACTATATACTGAATATTCATCGAATTGCTTTCAATATTACTTAACCTTTAAATCTTCTCTGAATCAATAAACTGCAAATAACCATTCAGATTTATTAAATTGTGTCTTTCGTAATTACTCCTGATTCTGAGATACTCATTTTGCATTTTAACTGCTCTGTTTCTTTCAGACACTCTGCTGAATACTGAGTGTCATAATTTATGGGCATAACTTTTTATATCCTGCCAGGCTAATACTTGGCTCCAGGATGCCAACTCTTATCTCCACTGCACTCTGTTGCCGCTGGTACACAAGTACCAGGAGTTCTTCTTTGTTAACTTAATAACTTGGATCCTCATCCAAGTTGGCAGCTTATCCTCATGCCCAAGCCTCTTATCTACAGAAGCCATATACCAAAAAGCTTACTGAATCCTGTAGGATAAGCTTTGTCAGCTATTCTGCCTCTTCTCAGATGTCTGCTAAACAAGATCTGCTGAGAGTTTCCTCTCCCTTTTCCCATTTGTCTTCTCTGTTCAGTTACCTAACAATAAGATTTCATCTATAACTGATCCTGTATCTCCAAGAAATGTGTCTGTGTCCGTATCACTGAGATCCATTCCATTACAGTAAAATGACCTCTGCTTTCTAGCTATCAACTCTTCATGCCTAATGTTTCCTCCATGCTTGTGTAATAGATATTTTCTTGTTGGTGGATTTCTTCAACCTTTCCATATACTTTCATTCTTTCCACTTATCCATACATTACTGGGAGCTATGTAGGACCAGATAAAGTGTATGGGAGACTATTGTTTTACATAAATTGAATACACCATCAGTTATTCAGTGATGTCGGTATATTTTATCTGCATTCCCCAAGCAATCCATATCAAGGTGTGTAATTACAATGTAAGCCATTCTTTCTTTTTTCATGCTGCAACACAGTTGGTATTAGCTGGTCTACATCATGTTAGGATTAAACCCAAAGAACAATCATCAGCCTAAGCTACATAAGTATAAAAGAACAACATATAATGGCAGTCATAGAATGTGCTCCAGTTTCTTAGTCTTTATCTCCCCTCATATAATCATATTAATTGTTAGAGACAAAGATGTAATAAACATTCATATGAAATAGTAAGAATTCATGTTTTTAGTTCATCATTTTCCATGTCAAAGGACTTATCAATATTCAACCTATTTTATCCCTTACCCTAGTACTCACCAAGTCCAGTAAAGTTATGCTAAAATGTAAACAAAGAAAGAAGCTTCACATATATTACACACACACAAAACCCTAGAAAAAAAGAAAAAAAAACATCCTCCTTAGCATGAACCACAAATATACACAAAGTATACATTAAAGGAAATGCATAGACCCACGTGCACAAAAACACTAAAACTCAGAAGATTAGTGCTGGAATTCAAAATGTCACAGTTCATGTAAATTGCCTACTGCAGGTAGGACATTTTACATAATTAGCAGAAAATGTAATTCAGAAGTACCTGTGGCTTTTGGTTCATTAACATACCACTGAATCACACTTTTTTGTACCACTAGTATTGTCTGACCTATTAAGCCAGTAGTGTTTCTACTGGTGGTCTGTGCACCATGTTTGGCAGAGCCTACCCCTACACTCATACATACATTAAGATGCTCATGAAAACACACACACACACACACACACACACACACACACACACACACATGGCCACATAGACACACACACACACACACACACACACACACACACACACACACACACACACACACACACACACGTGCATATTCTTGTTTCCTCAAAAACCTCCGTAATGTGACTACTGGGGCAGACACAAACTTGCTCACATACACATATCCTTCCAACCTCATTCATGCCCCTACAAACACAAGTACACACTTAAGCACACATACTCAAAGACAGCCCACACATACATTTCTACTGAATTTTATTAAATTCACCTGCACCACAACTGCTTCCACTGAAATCAATGAGTGACCTCCATCGTTTGATAGTGTTAAATATTTACTCCACTCAATGGGAATTTATGTGTAAATGAAGAGCTGCAAGCATTTTCAGGGGAGTACTTGTAGTTAATTAACATTCATCACTCTCTAGATAACCTCATTACCATTTAGCTTAGCCAGCATGACTGCCGCTGTGCTGATGCTCCCACTAGTGAGGAATCTCAGCTGTAGGGTGGTCTTTGAATCAGAAAGGATTACCATGTGAGGAAGTAGCTGCTGGGGATTGTTGTTAAGGTTCCCCTTAAGTATCCCTAGGTATAAAATCATAAATTAAACTAAATGAAAATAGTTACAATACTAACACCACAACTAAAGCAAATTCAGACATTTACTCCAATTGGAACTCTAAAAACATTATACTGAAAGTAGGAATGAATAATAAAATAATAATAAAAAAGACAATAGCAAATCACACATCAGAAAGCAGTACTACTAGAAAACCTGGCTGAAATAAATAAATAAATAAAAACACTAAGTTGAAATATGCATTTAAAAATAATCTAACATCAGTACACTATCTTAACATGTACATTACCTTAAAAACTAAAGTTAGAAGTAAGTCTAGCTAGCTAGTGGTGTTCTGCTCAAAAGGCAGTTATCAAATGATTGCATCCTGATACAATCACTGGGAAATACTAATTCCAACTGGAAAAACAGGGAAAAAGATATAAATAGAAAGCATGGAGAACTTGTTCATATCATACATTTCTTGTGAAGTTAGTAATTAGGAGATATTTCATAAATCATACTTTAGATCCCTATATATATATGTATATATATATATATATATATATATATATATATATAGATAAATATATTACACACACACACACATATATATATATATATATATATATATATATATAAAATTATAAGTATATATATATATATATATATATACATATATATATATATATATATATATATATATATATAAATATATATATATATATATATATATATATATATATAAAGTTAGTAGCGCTTCTTTGTCAAACACCTTTTCAGTGAATATACTAATTATTGAACTAAGTTTTCGGTGAAAAGTTTCCTAGGGATAAACAATCATTGGCCACCACTACTGTTAGTTTGACCTAGGAAAGTTTTCACTGAAAACTTAGTTTGATGATTAGCATGTTCACTGAATAGGACTTCAACGAAGAGCCATTCAGTTATTAATGATTTAACAATGTGATATGGACCCATACACACACACACACACACACACACACACACACACACACACACACACACACATATATATATAAATATATAAATAAATATATATATATATATATTTATGAGATTGTGATTGGGTTACAGATCATAACCATTATCTTATATGTAGATGGAATGGATTCCAAGAAGTTCATCTTAAAAATGAAGTTCAACAGGAAAATTTCATGAAATCATTGTATACTGGATTTAGAAAGTGATGTTTATGACTGAATTTTCTTAATTATCTGTAATGGCTGAGTAGTTTTAGCTTCCTTAATGTCTAAGATAAAAAAGTAAAACAATAAAAAACTGTTTAAAAGGTGGTTAATGTTGCACTTCCATCCTAGCTGTCATTTGAGTGTGTTGTGATGTTTTGTGTAAGGTCAGCTATTTGAGTATGTTGTGATGCTTTGTGTAAGGCCAGGCATTTTGGCATGTTGTGATGTTTTGTGTAAGGATAGGCATTTGGGTGTGTTGTTATGTTTTGTGTAAGGCCAGACATTTGGGTGCGTGGTGATGTTTTGTGTAAGGCCAGGCAGTTAGGTGTGCTGTGATGTTTGTGTAAGGCCAGGCATCTGTGTGTTTTGTGATGGTTTGTGTAAGACCAGGCATTTGGGTGTGTTGTGATGTTTTGTGTAAGGCCAGGCATTTGGAGAATGTTGCACACTTAAGCATACTTAAAGATGTCAAGCAGATTCCTGATTAATTTTCCTTATACATTTGACAGTTGTTTTACAGATCCTGTATGTATTTATGTGAACATGTATATGCATGCTTAGGGAAGGCAGGAGGATGGCGTAATGGTTAAGGTGTTTACCTTAGAAACACAAGGTGCAGGGTTTGATTTTTCACAGGGGGTAATTGGCTAGGCTTAAAAATGGCCCATGAGGGTAATTAGCCTAGTAATAATCTATGAATTGCACTTTATGCCTGTTTTTTTTCCATATTTCATATCCATGTATAACATTAGTTTTTGCCTGTTTCATTTCATACTGATACAATCACAAGTGCATCTTATCTGCAAGTGTCATGAGCTTCATCATCATATGGGCCACACACACACATACACATACACCCATGAACTACCACATAGGCGGTAGTCTACTTAACACCGAAAGTGTGATAAGAGACCTTGGGACACAGGTGGATAGTAGTCTCTCCTTTGATAATCACATCACCACAGAAGTCACAGAATCCTTCTACGTGGCACACCTCATCACAAAAGGTTTCTCATCCAGAAAAAGGAAGTCATTCTTCCCCTCTACTCATCACTCATTAGACCCATTATAGAGTACAGCGCCCCTTTTGGTATGTACCTCACAAGACATCTACAGCAACTGGAAAGGCCACAGAAATGCCTCACAAAGAGGATTACTGGCCTCAAAAGATGCCCTATGCAGACCGTCTCAAAAAACTCCAGCTTTACTCTGTCGCATATCGCCTAGTCAGAGGTGATCTCTGCCCAACATACAAAGCTATGTCAAACCCAGAGCTGTTGGACATGCTCCACGTAAAGGAATCCCAATCCCTCTGAGCTACATGCTCTAGGGACCTAAACCTTGTCAGCACAATAAACAGAACATGCTGGAGGGATAGATTCCTGTCTTAGAGACTTCCCATACTCTGGAGCAAACGACCTATTTATATCAAGCAAAGCTCCTCATTAGCACTCTTCAAGAAAAATCTTGATGATTGGATGGGAGATAGGAAATTCACCCTGGGGATCACTTCTGTGGCCTGCTTGACAGGGGCACAGGAAAATAATTTTCTTGGGTGGCAAAAGCCAGGCTACTGTTTGGTTAGGCTTATATAGGCCCTAGCGCCAATAGCCTAGTACCTACCTATGAACCTATGACCCTATATGTGTGTGTGTATATAGGTTTGGCATCAAAATGTTGAGCCTACATTTCTCGACACCTCAAAAACAAACTCCGACCTTCGACCATTGACAATCTATATGCTGGCAATCTGTCACCACCCCATTTCTACCCATCAATGCTGGCCTTCCCCAAGCCTCCATCTTGGGACCCTTCCTTTTCAATATCTTCGCTAACAAACTATACTCTACCACTAACCTCTCTACACTCTTACAATATGCTGATGATTTAACCCTTATCACCACTGCCCACAACATCCTGGAACTCCTTGCTCGTACCCAAGACACCTTTCAGCTCCATTGAAACCTGTCTCACTGATAATCAACTAATATTAAATCCAAAAAAAACCAAAACTTCTACTTTACCTTCCTAAAACACTGGCACATCTTAAACCCTCCTTCTCTGTTACCTCACTTAACAATACTATCATCACACCTGAACCTAATACTAAATTACTTGTTGTAACTATTGATGATGAGCTAAAATTTGACATGCATATTAATCAGTGTATAAAAAAACAACCAAAAACTTACTTCTGTACCATAATGATAAACTACTCTCACCCCCCACCAAACCCTCCCTTGCTATGTCTCTACTCTTACCCTGTCTTCTGTATGCAGCTCCTGTCCTTACTAACATTCAGTCATCTCTCCACTCTAAATTAGAACAAACTTACCACAAAATAGTTAGATTTACCTCCAATCTACCATATAAATCCCATCATTGCCTTGTTCTTAAGTCTTTACTCAGGCCTGAATTCCAAAAACAACTTCTTCTTCTGCTACAACTACATATTTCACACTCTATACTCTACAATTCCACTTCCTGTCCCTCCCTTTCAAACATTGTATCACTCTATAACCCCCGCCGCCAGCTTTGCACATCTCACAAACATCTTCTAGACATCTACAAACCCACTAAAAATATAGGCAAATCCCTTTACAAATTCTCTATTGCTCATACCTGGAATACCCTTCTCTTTAATATAAGAAGTATTCCCCATAAAGCCCAATTCAAAATGGAGCTTAAAAAGTACCTACTAAAGACCTGGCCCTGTCTTTGCCAAACTCCTACCAGACATCCTACTGCTCTCTTTGGAATATTACCTCCTTACTCTAAGCATATATCTTAATTTCCCATTAGTCTCTCTAATACATCTATTACTATTTAACTTCTCTTCTTTCTTGTAAATACTGATGCATATGGAGTCTACTGCTGTCATCTGTATATAATTTTTCATTTGTATTGCATTTCTTTATTAACATTTTGCAACTTGTACACACCTGTGTAAAATAGTGGCTCTTATTTTCATTGCATAACTACTTAATACCTTTGTACATATATCTTGTTTGTAATATTATTTGTAATATTGTTACTTACATCTGGAGCTTTTCTCCTCGGGTCTCCACTGCAAATGGGCCCCCGGCTCGGTTGGACTAACCCGGTCAACAAATGACAATACATAAATAAAATAAATAAATTGTAAGTATTGTATATTCCAGGTTACTTAGGCTGAATACAGTCTTATGGAAATATTTGCGATGCCTTGTATACCCTGAGCTTGAACTTTTTAACACTAGTTTGTTCTTGACCACTGTGGAGTAGAACTCTTTATGCTCATCAAAGTTTGAAACGAAATAATTAATTTTTTGTTATTGCCCCATTTTGATAAGAAAGCAGAATCTCTTTGTTTCTCATGTGAAGAACCCCATTTTAGGCATGAAGATCTGTTAAAATTTGTTTTTGATTTTGCACCAAACTACACCAGAGGATTGCAGTGGAAGAAAAAAAAATCTACCCCTTAAACTGTGATTTCCTTACTTGCCTTACCTCAGTTTCCCCCCACCCAAGAGTAAAAAAAAAATGCAAGCTTCTCATGAATATCAGGTTACTCACTGGCTGCTTAATAAAAGTAAGACTCCAGAGTAAATGTTGCATCTAAAAAGTGATAGGTATCGATGTTGTATTGCATGAACATCTTTTTGATAAAACTATTAAACCTTTGTGTCCATACAGGACTTTGTTCTAGTCAAAGAGGTCCTTGTGGCAGTGAATGGAGTTGACATAAGATACTATTACAATCCCTTGTATCGGTCTTGGATTTGTTGTAGAAGGGATTCCTCATTGCACTGAATGGGTGCTGATTTATAGAACGTGTTGCTGTGTGCCTGTTGTCGAAGCCTAAACTCTGTATATATTCAGCTGTAACCAATGAGTCTCTGCAAAATGGAAAATTTACTTGAAACAATAGTGTAAAGAGTACAACCACTGGGCAGCACTTTATTATCCTGCAGAACAAGTTGCCACAATCACAAATGGACCTCCCAAAACACCAGAATTCTCAAATGATTGTGACCCTATGAAGAAACTAGGAAGGAAGTAGATAAGGAGGCCTACATCTGAAACACAGCCAGTCAGAAAGAGCAACCTCTCAGGTTAATTGGGCCAGAATTCTGTCAGCCCACATATCTGTAGACTCACTGAAGGCAAATACAGACTTTGAATATGTGGAATCCCACATTTGCAATAACCTGAATATAGAAAATCTGACAGAGGCTGGAACCTGACACACGTGCTATTAAGTTTCACAACTGCCTACTATTTAGTATGCACAGATGATAAGATCAGAAATAGATTACTTATAATTGAAATTGTGTCTGTCAGTTCATGTAATTAATGTAAGTAAAGCTTTAGAAATCATGCCTGTAGATAAATGCAAAAGAGTGATCTGTAGTAACTTAGGAAAATGGATGGCCAAGTGTAGCAAGTCAAGTGTAAGCAACATAAGATGAACTAAGATTTGGCTCTTGGAAGAAACACTAGATAGACCTGATACTGAGTCTTCCTAAAAGACTCCAGACGTTAAACAAAAGAAAAAAAAATAGTCTGGATAATGACATGGAAGGGGTCTTGTGAAAAGATTCAAGTGCTTAAAGTAATAAAGGATCAGTGTGACAACTGATAGGGGAAGGCAATTCTTATCAAAAAACAGATCCAGTGGTGAAAGAAATAAAAGAAGACAGTGTGGAAACTGACAGCGAAGAGCTAATTGTTAAGAATGCACTGAAGGAAATGGGTGACGAAACAGAGGAAGACATAGGTGAATTGAATATGGAAGGAAAAGAAAACATGGAAACTTAAACAGAGACTTAAGCCTGCCCCTGCTACACAAATGAAAAGAGCATTTCGGTAGCAGAAGCAGGGCTTTAAGTGTATAGCAAATAAAATAACTAATGAAGAAGAAAAATGGCAAATACCTGTATACCTTGTAGAAATAAATTACGTTTGTGGGGTATCATTTTTAGAGGTTGAACTAGATGGAGGAGAAAAACCACTACCTATGTTTATTGGAGAAGAAACCACATTCTCCACTTCATCTCAGAATATTAAAGAAGAGTAATACTGATTTGCCTTTCTTTGAGATAAGTCACATCAATTCCACTGGAAAAACAATACACTAAACAAAGCTAGAGAGAGAATATAGCTAAATGAATGAAAAGACAAGAAAACAGAACAGCACCACTTCATATCATAGCCATACTTTGAATAAAGAAATAATCTGCTCTACAGAGAGTAACCAAAAGCAAAGAACAGATAAGGAGACATTTTTTAGCTCACCACCCTTTTAAGACATTGATGATGAAGTTAGCACACATCCAGGTTTGGGGTAGTCATTTAATGATGGATATGAAAAAAAATCCAGGATTTTAGTTAAATTTTACTGGCCTTGTATTATGAAGGACATGGAGAACTTTACTGCAGCTTACCCAGAGTGTCAAAGGACAACACTCACTCCATGAATTAAGAATTCTCTGATGACACCCTTATTCATTATGGAAGCCTCCCTTTGAATGAACTACAATGGACATTATGAGTCAACTTGTAAATTCAATTAAGGAACATCAGTATATCCCAGTAATTATTGACTACATAACATCTCCTGGACCACTGTCATTACAAAAATATCAATCTAAACTAAGATACCTCACCATATAGGCATCCAAGGAACTTGGGGACAAAGAACTCAGGGACAAAACTGGGTTGGGTTGCACAGCTAGCTTTGTAAAGACCATAGTGGTCGATAGCCTAATATAAACCTATGAACCAATGATCCTATTGTAGAGAAGAGGCTACGACTTAAGTTAAATTATTTGCCTTAGTAAGAATATTGTCATCTTCGTACATGGTAAAATTTATATGAAAAAAATCCGCAAAGCAGAGCATTTATGATTAGAGAAAATGAAAATACTAGAATCCCAGAATTGATCCCTGGGGCATACCTTTAAAGATCATGTTTAAAGGTGTGACACTATCTTTGTTTTTTGCATAAAAAAGTGTTCATGTGAACACTTTTTTATGCAAAAAAAAAAAGCAAAGGTTGTTTCACACCGTTTTGCAAATAAAATTATGTAAAAAAATAGCTTCTGAATGTGGAAGAGAAAACATACAAAGCTGTATTTATAGCATTAATATTAATTAATGTGCGGGCAAGAGGCACTTACAGGGGTCTACTTTATATTGCCAAAAACGTAATATCTTGAGCGCTCACATGAGCGAATATGCAGGTATTCAAAATCGCTATTGTGGGGGGCTGTGCCCCCCACACCCCCTTCTAAATATATATTCCAACTCCGATATCGCACTACAGTGAGGAAAGGGCAAATATCCCAATCTCCACTGTACTGCAATCCAAAAAATGAATATCGAATATCTGCATTTTTGCTCATGTGAGTGCTCGAGATTTTAAGTTTTCAGCGATCAAAAGTAGACCCACTTACATCACTATGGGTTCCAACTCTAATTATCTAATTATGCTGGATTAGTATGAGTAAGTAATTATTTATTAGTTATTTAACCAACAAATTCCACTGATGTGTGAAATTGAGGAGGAAACACTCAGCATGTTTTTTTTTTGTTTGTTTGTTTTTTCGGAGGGAATAAAGAAGACCCCTCACAGATACAGGAAGAATGCACAATATCCATGGAGGCAGTAGCCAGTATCAAACCTTGTACATTTTCATGGAAGATGAAGACCTTCACCATTATACCAATATATCACATTGCTTGGGAGGTAGGGGGAAATGGAATAGGGGAAAGAGGGCATAGAATTCAGCCTGCCATAGAATAATATTTTCTTCCAATAAACACTGATGAAAATAAATTCATGGAAACTGACAGAGTCCTTTGAAATTGCTGAAAAAAATAACAGAAGTAAATTAGAATGTGAGTCAGTAGAGGAAAAACAGAACAGTTATACAACATAAATATTCTAAAACATTGGGCGAGAAACTAAGATCTCTAAAAGAAAAGTATGTTTGTTGAAGAAGTTAAGCATTCCATAGTATATCCTGAAGGTAAAATAAGGGGCACATTGCCAAAGTCTCAGAAATAAAGAGTAAACAAATTTGTACTTAGGAATAAGGGAATATTCTCAGAGTTGCCTGTTAAAACATGTTTAGTGCAATACTATACAGAAATTGTGTCTGGTGAGAAAGTAAATTAAGAAACCATACCAGATACTATAACATGAGCACCAAGCAATTAATGAGATGATAAATCTTAAATTTGGGGTCATAGAAAATCCCAAAGTAAGTAGAAGTGTCCCACTGCAGTGGTTACCAGGCCTAATGGACCTATAAGGTTTTAAAATTACTTCAGAAAGTTGGACAGCATATCTAAATTTGATGCATATCGCATGTCTTCAGTGGATGAACCAACCGAAAAACTGGGCAAGCTTAGGCTACTGTCTAAGGTAGTCTAAACAAAAGGTTATTGGCAAACTCCAGTACCTGCAGACACTAAGAAAAATAAGGTATTTTATACACCAGACTGATTCTCACTACAGAGTCTTGCATTTTTATCTCCTTGGATCACCTTCAACAGTCCAGAGACTACTAGAAAAAATGTATGACCCTCTACAAGCTTTGCAACATCCTAACTAGATAATGTGGTGATATATTCTGAGCACTGGAAAAAGCATTACCCTGAAAAACAAGATGTTTTAGATTTCCATCATCAAACTGGCCTAACTGCTAACCCAGATATGTGCGTATTAGGCATGGGAGAAGGTTACTATTTAGATTATATACTTCACCAAGGGAAAGCAAAACCACAGGCAATGAACAATGAGAAAAAAACATGCCTGCACCAACCTCTAAGAAACAATATAGGGGTTTCTTGCGCCTCTACATTTATTATTGGAAATTTATTCTGAATTTTATTGACAGTGTATGTCCTTTGACTGATCTGACTATGGGTAATGCTTACTTGAGAATTAAGTGGGCATATAACATAGACCATGCTTTTAGACAGTTTATGTCCATGCTTCTTCAGAACAAATGTTAATTGGTCCAGACTTCTCCCAAGCAGTTCCTGATCTATATTGATACCTCAAAGGTAGGAATAGTTACAGTTTTATCCCATATGTTGGTGGGGAAGAAACATCTCATTTCCTGCATCAGCAGAAAGCTCAACTAAGCTGAAAAATGTCATTCTGTAATAATAAAAAAACTGTATGACCATTAAGGTGGCCCTCAGCACCCTCAGATATGAATCATTAGGTAATCAGTTAATACTAATTAAGGACCATGTCTCCTTATGGTTGATATAGGTTCATAGGTTCATAGATTAGTACTAAGCCAACTGCCCTTGAGAGCCATTTAAGCCTAGCCAATTATCCCTTGTGAGACTCAAACCCTGCACAGTGTAGTTGTAAGGCAAACACCTTAACCATTAGGCCACCCTCCCATATATTGGCAAAAAACTGTAACCCCAAAATATCCAAATTGTCACTGACTTACCAGACCTTTAATTTACGGGTCCATCACTGGCATTTACACAATTACTTCTTTGATCTGTCTGCTACCTCTTGCTAACCATCATCTCTATTTTCTGGGTCACCCAATGGGCCCATTCATTCTTCATTTGGTGCATTGGGTCTGGGTTGAATGGAATAGGGTGAGAGGATCATTCTACAGACAGGTTGAATTCTATGCTCAATCCCCCTGTGCCAACTCCAGACTCATTCTCAGGTTCTGGCCTTGTGAAGCCAGCTCC
>NC_056733.1:1200608569-1200666069 GCF_019279795.1 Protopterus annectens
CACACACACACACACACAAAACACACACACAAATATTAAGAATGGGTGAGGTAAATGGAGACACTCCAACACTAACTCCCTCACTCTGAAGCTCTAAAGGTATACTTCCAACAGTTAATCAAAACTACAAAACAAGATCACACTTTACTGTTTACCCCTAAAATATGATAGCCTTTAAAAATTCATTCCTGCCCCAAGCACTCGAGTCCCAGGTACTTGAAGGTCACTGCCTTCAAGCTATGTACTCATGGAATCTTGTAGCTCATATGGACTGCCACTCCTGTAGCTCATATGCTCTGCCACTCTTGTAGCTCACATGGACTGCAACTTTTGTATCTCATATGGACTACCACTCTTGTAGCTCATATGGACTGTCATTCATGCTTTAATTCAGATATGAGTTTGGGCAAGCAGCTGCCATACCTCACCAGATGCCATTATTCAAGTTCAAGCAAGGTAAGTGTGGTAGCTATAGTTAATAAATGAGTGGTGGGGGAGGAGGGATAGATTAGGGTTTCAGACAGCAACTGGGAAAGGATTTCGGTTAAGGGTGTGGGAAGAGAGTTTTAGAGTTAGGGTGATGGATGCGAGTTTAGGATTAGTGAGTGGGAGAAGCATTTCAGGTTTAGAAAATGAGAGGTGAGTTTCAGTTTTGGAGAGCAGGAGAGTTTAGGTTTAGTGAGGAGGACTGGAGTTTTAGGTGTTGGGAATTATCATAGATTTTGGGTTAGAGAGAGGAAGTAGAATTTTAGGTTAGGGAGTGGGGACTTTTAGATGTTTAGATGTGGGATAGAGTTTTAGTGTAAGAGTTAGGGCTCTGGTAGGGTATACAGTTTAACAGGATCAAGTTAGTGGGAGTTAGAGCACTAGCCATTTGGAGCAAATGGCAGTTAGCAAGTGTGCAGTAAACACTTGATAAAATATAAATATTCATATGGTAAAAATGAACTCTGATCAGTCACACTACTCACTAGGTAGAAGCCACCTACATGTAGCTACAACCATCCCCTTTTATAAATATACTCCTTCTTCCACAAGCATTGAAAGTGGAATAATACAATTATTTGATCGATGTAAACAATTTAAAACAATTTCTTTCCAAATACATATGCAAACAGTGCATATCCTGCAAAAAAAAAAATCAAAAATATTACATTCAAAAAAAAAAAAAAAAAAACAGATAATGGCCAAAATCAGCTGCTTAACATGGAAGAAGCATAATGGGTAAGATTTTACATAAGACATGCAAGGCACAGCACATGATTCTGTTCTCTCATTTTTGGCTAGGTTTGTAGTACTCTGCAGACTCTCATTCTTGGCTAGGTTTGTAGTAGTTTGCAGACTAATAGCCTAATATTTGCCCATGACATATTGTACAATTACTTCTAGCTTTTAATTCTGAAGTGGAATTTTCAGAGTTTTTACAGGCAGGTTGAGCTCTGTGTCTAAGGCTATCCTCCAACAGGCAGTCTCTGCTCTTCTGTAATTGTCACTGTTTCAATTCATAGTTAGTCCTCTAACAGAATTTAATGCAGCTTTATTTTAAATTTTAGATGCCCTTCCTCTCAGATCTGTAGCTAGACCTCATAGGTTCTCTGAAGAATCCCTCCCTTTGGTGCCGCCTGGCTAGGCTAACAGATCTGCATAGATTGTCAGAGGAAAGAAAGAAACAAACAAACAAAAACAAAAAACGTAATTACAATAAGTTGAAGATTCCACCAATAAAAAAAAAGTTCTGGAATTGGAAGAAGCTAAGAGCAAAGACACCAAAAATAATAAATACATAAATAAATGCTGTGAATACAATATTGCAAGGAGCTACTTGTTAGAGTTTACTAAAGTGTTATTTACTTTCTGTGCTTCTTAAAGAATGCATAATTTCTTCTCATTTATCTAGTTGCATCTATGAATTGTAATCATGGCTGCTTAAATGCTTTACCCGCCACTGGATAGTGCTACTGCAGGAAGAAAATAACTACAGTGCCTTCCACACAAAGAAAAATGTATTCCCCTGGTGCCTAGGCAAAAGCCTTCCACGAAAGATAAGAGTCAATAAACACCACACAATTTAAAAATATAATTACAAGGAAGTGACATCATGAATTAATCAATATAATAAAAAAAAAATTCCAATTAAGCCTGATTTAAATCAAAAGGTAACAAAGTATTGGATTTCAAAATACAAATGCTTTCTTTATACTGTACACCATTTTTAACAGTCCCACCATATCTGGCATTCCTATTAACCTGTTCAAAAGCAGAAACTTTATGTTCACTTAATTGTTTTCATGAACTGCATTGCAGTGTGGAATAAAAAGGGCTAACACTATTCTTTAAGCAAATATTTCTAATATGTTCTTTAACTCTTTAACTCTCATTTTTGTTGTAAATAAGCCACTGGGTCATTCAACATATATAACTTAAACACTATTACAGTTAGAATTCTTTCTGACTTGAAATGGAACAGTATTAATATTTTTCAACTTGGAAGAAAACCAAAGGACAAATAGCACATTTTCCACAAGGGGCAGTGGCCCATATGTTCATTTCTGCAATTATTTTTACTTTAGGCAAAACAAAATAACTAGGAAAAAAAATTTAACCACATCGCCACAGCAGTCGGGAAATCCTTCTATGTGGCACACCTCAACACTAAGGGCTTTCCATCCAGAAAAAGGAGGTCATTGTCCCACTGTACTCATCCCTCATTAGACCCATTATAGAGTATAACGTCCCATTTGGTATGTTCCTCACAAGACATCTGCAACAGCTGGAAAGGCTGCAGAAATACCTCACTAAAGGAATCACAGGCCTAAAGCAGATGCCATATGCTGACCGTCTAAAAAAACTCCAGCTATACTCTGTGGCATATCGTCTACTCAGAGGTGCTCTCTGCTTAACATACAAGGCCATGTCAAACCCTGAGCTGTTGGACATGCTCCACTTAAAGAAATCCCAATCCCTCAGAGCCACACACTCCAGGGATCTAAACCTTGAAATCACAATGAACAAAACATGCTGGAGGGATAGGTTCCTGACCCAGAGACTCCCCATACTCTGGAATAGACTGCCCATACATGTCAAGCAGAGCACCTCCTTGGCCCTCTTCAAAAGGAACATTGACAATTGGATGGGAGATAGGAAATTCACCCCGGAGAACATGTCAGTCACCCTGCTAGACAGGGGTCCAGGGAAGTAAACATTGTGGGAAGAAATATCCAGGGAATTGTTATGGCTAGGCTTGTATAGGCCCTAGGGCCGATAGCCTACTACCAACCTCTGAACCTATGAACCTATGACCAATATTGCATTAACCATTAAATATAGTACAAGGTAATAGTACCAAAGGGAAGAAATCACCACAAAATTTTATTGAAGGTGCAGTTATACAGTGATACTCAAGTAGATACAAGGATACTAACAGCTACTTACACTTAATGTTGCTAAAACAGAAAATATACTCTGCGTACTTTGATTTGGCATGAAAACATCTTAAGGCAAGGATAATAAATTTCATTTGAGGAGATTAGTCTATATCAAAGTTGGGTGCTCACAGTGGTGCAGCGGTTAGTGTTGCCACCTTACAGCAAGAAGTTCTTTGGTTCAATCTTCGGCTGGGGTGCCTTCTGTGCGGAGTCTGTATGTCCTCCCTGTGGTTGCGTGGGTTTGCTCTGGCTTCCTCCCCCATCCCAAAGATATGCTGTGGGTGGATTGGACACTCTAAATTGGTCTTAGGTGTGTGTGTGTGCCTTCTGTGGAAGGCTGGGTGCTGGGCTGGCAACTTGACACCTTAAAACTCCACTACTAATCATGAGCAGACAGGTGATCAGCTATGGCAACCCATAACCAGGAAAAGCTGAAAGAAGAAGTCTGTATCAAAGTCATGATAAATAACTTTGCAAATATAAATGTTTGCAGTCCTCTTTAACTTGTCATGCAGTAGTTAATAGAAACTTAAAAGCTGAGATCAACAGACCTGGTCCTCTGACTTTTTCACTAGGTCTGTTAAAACAGACAAATGTATTTGCTTCCATTAGAAGAAATATTAATAGCTACTTAAAGTTTGTCAGAGCTGATGTATCTGATTTTTTACTAACAGATTGCCCCATGCTGCAGGACCTATATAAGTAAATGTTTTTTTTTCCAGTCATAGCCTTAGTAAATATGGATCGTGTGCATCAGGCACTTCTAAGATCATGCTAACTAATTGTTACATGCAGTTTATTTATTTTATTTTCATTTGGTAACTGCAATAGTCTTAATGATGCCTTTTCAGCAGAGTCCCAGGGAGAAAAGCTGCTGAGAGAGTCATAAATATTTGCATATATAGCATATAGCTGGCATTAGAATCTCTTTCCAGTCTTATCCCATCTGCTCTTCTTACTGGTTACTAACAGAAGAAACTGGGAATGGCCTTCCCTTAGATTGTTAATGTACTTTGAAATTGCCTTGAAGTATGTCTGTGTTCCTTTTTCCTGGCTTGTCTGCCTTTGAATTGCCATGCAATTACTTGTAGCTAGTTGTTGGACTTATTTCTGGTACCTTTCATTTGTGTTTCATATTAAGAAGACTGGGGAGGGATTCAATAAAATCTACATGATATTTTTTTTCTGTGTACGCATTGCACTGAGATGTGTACACAAGCACGAAAGATTTTAGATTCAGTAAGCTCCGCTTTGCAGCACACAAGTATGTGCAAACAAGGAAAGTTCCATGTAATGCAAATTACCTCATAGGCTGGTGACTTTTATGCAAATGACCCAGGTGGAGCAATCCAGCATGCATAAAGGCATCCGTGTAGAGCCTGTGTCCATGTCTGTAGTGCATGCAAAAGTTTTCTGTGTACAGTAGTGTCCACGGAAAGAAGGGGATATAAAAGTTCACAAATATTGATATAACTCCCCTGAAATTGATCAATCACATATAGTGATGTGTGAAAAATGTATTGTTGATGCCTGAAAATGCAAGGGAATATGAAACAAAAAAAAAAATATATATATATATATATATATATATATATATTTTTTTTTTTTTTCTTTTTTCTTTTTTTATGATTTCAGAATGTTTGCATTGTGTGCCACAGTGTACAAAAATGCCTAACTGAAAAAAAAAAAAAATGAAGGAAAAAAGTGTGTTACGATACTTGTCAGAAATGTATTATAAGACGTAGTGTCTAGTCTGTAAAATGGCGCACTGCTGCTGTTGCCTAGGTCATACGGCTATGAAACATGTAGTTACCAGGCTATCAGCATGGATATGTATGCAAATGAGGTAAATTTGTTGAACCGCTAAAAGGAGCAACTGTGTCCACAGATAGCTTCCGTGTAGGCTGCTACACTATGTTTATATTACCACTGGATACGGATGCCGACAGGGGGCTGTGTCCCATTACTTTTAGGAATTGTTTAAGACCCGGTGCACATGTTTGCACAGTGCACTGCATAGATGAACATGTTCATGCAAACCTTAACATGTATGCGTGGCAGACTAGTCACATGACAGTGATGAATCTTTAGGAGTGAATAAGCTATGTTGAGCACACGCACCAAAGAAGGGCCATTAAATAATGTTAATTACAATTTAGGCAGGTGAAATGTATAAGTAGCCAATCACACATGGTGGACCTTCATTGGACCTGTCTAAAGTATACATACACCCTACAATCGATTTTTCCCTCAGTACTCTGAAGCATTGGAGTACTGCCTTGGAAATTTTAACTGATGAAATAATGTTAGGGGCTGCTGCAGCTATACTACATCTGCGTCTACTTGAGGGAGAAGTCAGTGCTGCTGGTGCTGCTGACAGCAGGCCTAGGCAGAGAAGGAGAAGAGTGTTCAGGCCCAGGAAACCTTCAAGGAGCTACATGAGCTGGAGATTGTAGAGCATTACAGGATGGACAAGTACATATTACAAGAGTTCACTGAGATCTGCAACCCTCAAATCAGAGCCAAAGCTGACAGAGGGGAGCCCATCCCAGTGGAAATGGGTCTATATTATAAAACTGAAAGTAGATGTGAGTGAATGCTCACATGAGCGAAAACACTGGACATCAAACTCCTTATTGTGGGGGGCTGTGTCCCCCGCTAACTATTTATTCCAACTCTGAAGTCACACTACAATGAGGAAAGGGCAAACATCTCTCTCCTCACTGTACCACGACCCCACAAACACCCTTTCGATGTCCATTATTTTCGCTCATGTGAGCGTTCGTGACATCAACTTTCAGGTTTCTAATGTAGACCCAGTGGAAACAAAGGTATGTGTAGCCCTTAGGACACTAGCTACAGGTACTTTTCAAAGACCAAGTGGGGACTTGATGGGGGTCTCACAGGCATCTGCATCCAGGATACTCCACCAATTCCTGGATGCTATGCTACCACATGTCAGTGAGCACATTGCTTTCTCCCTCTCCCCTGAGGCAAGGGCCAGCAACATGCAACAGGTCTACCATGTAGCAGACTACCCTGAGGTACTGAGTGCCATAGGTTACACCCTTGTACACAACAAGGGTCCACCTGGTGAGCAGGGTAGATGCTATGTTAACCACAAGGGGTACCACTCCATCAATTGCCAGGTCATGTGCAATGCCCAGGGGATTATCCTGAATGTGTGTGATGGCAGCCCTGGCAGTTATCGTGAGTCCCATATCTGGAAAACATCACAGCTGTACCAGATGTTTGCTAAGGGGGACATCCCACATGACCATTTACTAGGGGATGCTGGCTATGCCCTGGAAACATGGAAGATGACACCCATCAGAAATGCACACACCCACACACACACACACACACACACACACACACACACACACACACACACACACACACACACACACACACACAAACTCTATAATGAGGCACATGCACAAACTAGTAATGTCATAAAGCATGTGTTTGGGCTGCTAAAGTCACTGTTCCAGTGCCTATCTTCTGGGGGAGACCTGCAGTATTCTCCAGCCATATGTGCATATATAGTGACAGTATGTGCTATGCTACACAATATGATCCTGTGGAAACAGCTGCAGCAGGAGCAGCAAAAGTAAGGCATATACAGCCCCCCCCCCCCCACCAGTGCCTAGGTCACCACAGCCGCAGTCAGAAGACTCTGAGGAGGGACCCCCTGCTGATGTCTCTGTAGGCAGATGTAAACATGCTCATTACATCCTGGCATTGGCTAAGAGGCTAAGAGGCAATGCATAGCACATTCAAAGACAATGTAGGGTTCTAGGGACTGACACCTTACTCCTATTCACATATAGAAATTAAAAATGATGGCAGCAATGCACACATCCTGTACTTACGCATGTATTGGCTGTGTACTGCTTGCACCAAACAGAGTCAGTCCTGGTCTATGGGTATGTCAGCTGCTGCATTTGCAAGTCTGTATCCTCCACAGTACCTGTAAGGATTATAATGATATGGCATTGTATGTATGGGTCTGGTACATTACACATGTAAATATATTAGGCTACTTGCACAGAAATTCTATCCACAGGGGACTACAGATACCCATTTCACTGCTTTGTTTCCAGGATTACTCACTAAGCCCCATGCATGGAATACTCATGCAGACCTTCTGGAACAGAGTTCTGGTACATCTGTCAAAAGAAATGTTAGACAGTGGGATGACATGATAGACAACTATGTACCCCAGCAGAACAAGTGGGGTGTTCTACCCCCCCTACACAGTGATGTTCCTCTGAAACTGCTGTATCACAAACTCAGCAATGGTATAGCAGCATGCCAGGCAGTCTCAGGACAATAATACAGAAATTGATCTTACTTAGCACAGGAATAACTATATACATATGTCTGCAGTTGAATATGTGATGAATTCTAGCTATCTGTCAAGCAGCCTATGTGGCTCAAAGGACTAGGGCAATTAGCTCATGTAGTGGCATTCAGGTTTCTAATATAGACATAACTACTTATTCTGGATGTCAGGTAGTACTAATGTTTTTTACAAATCGTCAGTCTTGTGTGTGGTGAAATATTATTAACCTTTGTGACATATTAAATACATCACACAACTGAAGAAAGTCGTAGCCAAAGTAAGTGATGAGCAGCAGTGTAGAAACAGGGACAGATGTCATATTTTATGTATAATATACAAATCCCTGACAGGTGCACAGGTAGGCATTGGTTGGAGTCAGCAAAACCCCCACTTGGCATGCTCATACACTTAGTTAAGCAGAGTGAAAATCTGTTGCTCCCCACTCAGAAATGAATTGTTATATAAATATATGTCTACAGATACAAACATGTATGTATACATATTCTGTCTATTAGCATCTCAGTCTCCATATCTCTCTCTCTCTCTCATATATATATATATATATATATATATATATATATATATATATATATATATATATGAATGTATATAAAAATCTATATACACACACACACACACACACACACACACACACACACACACACACACACACACACACACACACACACACACACACACACACACACACACACACACGTATAGTTATGTTCCTCTTATCTACAGATATATATTTATATGTCTGTGTATGTCTGTATTTTCCTACATACCCTGATAATGATGATTAAAGCTGCAGTAAGACGCATATATATTATTGTTCAAAGGATCAAATGTAAGGGTACAGCATTAGATAATGCACTTCCCTAATGCCTCCTGTACTTGCTGGATGTCACAACACACACAACAACAGTTGAACAGATGGTGTTAAGTACCATGTTGTGCATGTATACAGTGACAGGGCACATTGTTTCTTCCCACACACTTCCTCATCCAAATGCAAACAGCCACATATCGGCAAAATGGCTACTGTAGACGCACAGCTAGGATAAATAACAGACACACACTGTTCAAAACAAGCCTAGTTTATGTACTCCACTAGTATTTGCCTGCAGTCATGTGTAAATTAGACTTAAGCTGTGCTGGGTGCTGTAAATACTGTGTTCTGCAATATGTAACACTGGAAAGGTAAGGGTTCTATTCTCAGTCAGGTCTAGTGTGTGTGTGTGTGTGTGTGTGTGTGTGTGTGTGTGTGTGTGTGTGTGTGTGTGTGTGTTTGTATGCATCCCCCTGCATAATAATTAGAATCCTGTATTTCAATGGGTCTGCATTTTTTGGCCCTTGCAAGTATTGCTGGCATACACACCCCTGTCTTGCACAAGGCTTGCTGATGTCATGTACCTTAACTCTACCAATTGCCATGGTAATGTCAGACATAATCCATGGTGCATGCTGTAAATACTATTATGTATAGTGTGTAACACTAGTTCAGTAGGAGTTTTAATCTCACTCAGGTCCACATGCTGTGTTTGTGTGTGCATGCCCCTGCAAAATAAGTGTGATCACCACACTGACTTAGACAGAGGTAGGGTTTTACAATATTTTGGCTGTTGTATGTGATGTGCACCTACAAGTCCTGAAAAGAACAAGGCATGCTGATGTCATCTACCATAACATTACTTAAAGAGATGTTAATAGCACACTTGAGGTGTGGCGCATGCATCAAGTATTGTGATTTCTAGCGTGTACCATTAGATAGGTAGGTGTTTTAATCTAATTGCAGCCAATTTGCAGTGGGTATGCTATACACTGTTCTCTATAATAATTGAAAGTGGTACTATTCTTACTGTAGCTAGGTCTGTGTATGTGGATGTTACAGCATTTTACTTCAGTGTATAGGTTCATAAGGCCATTGGACAGTAGTAGCCTAATGGAAGTATGTGACATAAAATTCTAGTCATGTTCTAACCATTATTTACACAATCAGCACATATTGTCCCTGTCTACAAGGGACACATGCAGAAGCCCTGTGGCAACTTAACAGTCATCCATGCAATCATACAGATTGCATCTGCAGAGGGCCAGTGAGGTACATTGTTTGCCATGAGGTCTGTTTCAACAGTTTGTGAAAGTCTAGCACACATATCTCTCCACCATGCATTATTAATGTCACATACCAGTTAATGGGACCCAGTAACATCCCAGGCTACAGCCTTGATGAGCACACGCAGGGACTTGCAGCACCTTTTGTGCCTTATGCAGCCAAAGACTGAGTACTGGCTTTTTCACAGCCAAGTGGAGGACAGCCACTATAATCCCTTTGCACAAAGGTGGAGTGTCAACTGATGCAGCAAATTATAGACCCATCCTCCTAAGTAGCCTGATGTGCAGGGCCATGGGATGGAGTATCATGGAACTAATTAACAAGGACATTGGTATCCTTGAAACACTTGATCCCACACAGTTTAGTTTCATCAGGGGAGGTCATGTCTGTTAAATTTAGTCAACTTCTTTAAGCCATGGATGAGGGTAAGATGGTGCACGCCACCTACCATGACCTGGCCAAAACCTTCAATACTATTTTCCACTAGGGTAGAAAAGATAAACTTTGTCAAATAGGCATCACTCTGTCAAATAGGCATCACTCTGTATGTTACCAGATGGGTGGCAAACTGGCTCACTGATAGAACCCACAAGCAGTAGAACTGTAATGAGTTGTGTACACCAGGGATCGGTCCTAGGGCCTATATTCTTTGGGATATAGTTTGCTGAGGTGCAGCCAAAAACCACTGGGCTATGGCTATCCAAGTTTGCAGATGACAGCAAGCTGGCCCCTGTCATCTTTGCCCCTAGTGATGTAGACATCCTCCAAGAGGGTCTCCCCCAAACAAATGTCTGCTTCCAGAAACATGGCTTCAAAATGAATTCTAAAAAATGCCTCAACATCCCCTTTGGGGAAAGTGATGTCCCTATAAATTATCAGAATAATAACAAGGACCTAAGCACCCTATCAGTTGTGAGGGACTTGGGCACCCAGGTTGATAGCAAACTGACTTTTGATCATTGTGCTGCCTCCATTGCACAGAAAGCTTCCTGCATGGCCCACCTCATTAAGAAAGGTATGTCATCCAGGAACAAGGAGATCATAAGATCCCTGTAGTGTCCCCTTATAAGACCCATTATTGAGTGCAATGTCCCTTTCAGCATGCACCTCACAAAGCACATGCAGCAGCTGGAGAGACCACAGAGGTTCTCACCAGGATAATCCCGAGTCTCAAACATCTAACCAGCACAAATAGGCCAAAAGCCCTGTCCCTCTACCGAGTCTCATACAGACTCCTCAGAGGCGGCCTCTATCAGGCATACACAGCAATCTGAGACCCCACCTTGATGAGACTGCTGCATATATGCAAGTCAAGCTCCATTTGAATAACAGCACGTGCAACATCGACCTGATGTGTGACATCAATAGAAATTGTTGGTGGGACAAATTTGTGTCCTAGAGACTCCCCTTTCTGTGGAATAGACTCCCTCTCAATGTAAAGCCCAGTACCTCATTAACCCATTGTAAGTGCAACTTGGATAACTGGATGGGGAACAGAAAATATACCCTAGGATTCCACCTGTGTCCCTACTGGACAGGATCATTGGGTGCTAATGTGCCAGAAAACAGGCTAAATTCTTGGGCAGGTTTGTAAGGGCCTCAGGGCCAATAGCCTAGTAACTTCCTATGATCCTGTCTTCTTATAGTGGGTAATACATATACCATTTCACTCACAGAATTGCAGCATGTCCAATACAGCAGGGTTACACAACACCCTGTGTGCAAGGCAGAGATCAATTCTGAGTGGTCTATATGATACAAGGTACAATGACAGTAATTGCACATGATCATTGTAGGTCAAATATTGAGGGCTTGAAGTTCCCTTGTGAGGAGAGTTTGTGTTGTGTCCAATTGTTGGTGGGCAGTGGCACTTGCAAAGGTACATGAGTAAATAGTCATTGTAGTGAAATATTGGCATGCTGATGGAAGAGAACAAAGAGGTTATAAACACAGCATTATTGAGTGACAGTTCTTTCACTAATGACACGAGCATGATATACTACCGATCTTACCCCTGTGGAGACATGGTGATCTATGGTAAAGTAGGTGCAAACCTGTGTGTCCAGGCCTTTCTTCCCATGTATATCACCCCTGAATATGTACATCAGGTGTGACAAATGAAGTGTTATATACCACGAACATTGCTGTTACCGATGGAAACGATACTCTCTACATACACATTTACATGGGGTTACAACCATTAGTACGTAAACAGGCATATGTTCATGAAGATCCTCTTGTGGGAGAGTGACATAACTGGGAGATTGTATGACAGCTCCTGGTTTGCTGTGCCATGAGGTGCTTCTTGTCCTTCTGTCAGCTACCGCCAGGTTTATGCAGTTGTACAGGTGACACACCTTGCAGTAAAGATGTGGATGTCTATGCATGCACAGAGAACTCGTTCAACTCTTTATTAATTACTCTGCCCTTGCTAGTCTGCACTGTTTGTCAGGCTACCAGGCAGCACACTGGATGTTGTGTGACATGATGTGGGGACACAGACATGTATTCTGGTTACATAAATGTACAGTCTGACATACATAGGATAAGTGTGGGTACACACACTTTGGTCAAAGGTGCCCATCCTTCTGTTGTATGCCTCAGATCCATGACATGCAGACAAGCACCATGAAACTGATGATGGTCAGGCTGCATGAACTTCTGTGACATTCTGACTGGACAGGCATCACTGCCCCTGTGGTGCTTGCCCAAGCAACCTTGCACGTGTATGTCACCGGACATTGTACATCACAGTGTGACACTGCAGCTGTGCTCGAGCTCACCATCCACATACCCTACTGAAACCCAAAAACTCTGGAATACTAGGCATAATACATGCACACTGTAATGATTTCCCTGATTGCTACTCAAGGCATCTACCTGGTAAAGGGTATGTCAAGGCTACAGAGCCTTGCATGAAGTGGGAGAACTATGTGGATGAACAACAGGCTTTGGCCTACAACTCATGTGAAGTTTGGTACTAACATTTTGCTTTTGGTGTGAGATGAGGTGTAGCAGCTTGGTATCCCAGGAGAGAGAGTGGCTGTGCTGAGACTAGCAGTTGTAGTAGCCAGGCACCAGCAATTCAGGTGATGCCCCCTTGTCAGTCTTCCTCAAAAAGCAATTGTGTCAGCACAGTACACACTGCTTAATTGGTGTGCAGCTGCTGGATAACTTTGTGAACAGTACCTCCTTCTCTTTCCCAAGGTGAACGTACGACTTTGGCCCTCCCACTGCTAGCCTATGTTCTCTACAGACACAGACATGTTGGTAGACTACCTTCTTGGAAACCATGCTGGAATTAAAGTCAAAACATAGTTGCACTCATGGCAATTACCATGCAGTGACAACTGGTGTCCTCAGATGTCTCAGTAGTGTCACATTTACAGCCATGAAAACACTTGTCATGGAAATGATCAGTAACAATGTAGTACACCTGCAGACACTAGCCCAAACACAGTTTGCGTTGTTCAGGGTTAGATCATGTCTACCCTAAGCTTTGTACTGAATTCAATGGTACAGACTGTGATGTATGAGGGGAAAATCATCACCCACCTACCATGACCCGACAACACATTCATCAATATTATGCCATCAGGCATTGTGGACACATTGTGGAGGTGTTTTACAAACTTGCATGTCAGCCATTGGATAGCCAAGTGTCTGATAGTCATTATCTTGGATGATAGCTTTTAGTAGGTCAGTGCTACAATGAGCCCAGTCACCAGTGGACTACCAACATACATTATTCATGGGACTAACCCTCCTAGCCATTCCCTTCTCTGCAGTTATGGCCACTGTCAGTGACCTCAGACTGGCTACAGTTGCAGATAATTGCAAATAAGGGACTATGACTGGCTCTCACATAGAACCAACAGTTACCCAGGATACAAACACTCCTCTTCTTCCTCCAAAATAAATACAACTCTACCAGGATAGTCTGACACACACTTTGAGTTGCTGTCAGAGCCACTGACAAATATTGCAAACCAAGTATGCACAATACTATACTTTTGGCAGTCAGCTACCCCCTGGGCAATGCCGTATTGTCTGCTCACCTCCAACAGTTGACCCAGTAGGCATGGACTTATGGACACAGAGAGAGATGTAGACTTCAACTTTTACTGGTCAGTAAGATGTGGAACTTCATGCACTGTTGTACAACCTATAGATAAAGGTATGGCATGTAAATTCCAGAATGTCATTGTAACACTGTATGTGGCACTCATCACACCTATCATTGAGTACAATGACACCTGAAATATGTAAGTACACAGGCATATCTTACACCTGTAACAGCCACAGAGGTCCTGTAGTAACCAAATACACAGTGTACATAACATGTCCAATCCATAATGTGTCAAAGCTGAAATTGTGTATTCTATCCACTACATGCTTTGGAGGGGAGGAGTATGGCTGCCATACAGGGAGCTGTCAGCTCCAATTGTGTACCACCTTCACATCTAAAAAAGCACTAGTATGGGATGTACCTGTTGTACACAGCTGAAACTTGACTGTGGTATCAATAGGCCATGCAAGGGAGACAGGTATGCAACTGTGACACTACACACTACATGTAACAGGCTCCCCATCCATGTGAACCACACTTCTGCTGTAACACATATCATGTGTAAGTAAGACAATGGAATGCAGAACAAGGCAATCATAACTGGATGAAGGCAAGTGTCTGTACTAGACACAGGGTTGTAGATGATGCATCTCCTATGCCACAGCTTGTAGATGTGTCAGCTCCCCAAACCCTGCTTACACTTATCAAGGAAACCACATTGTGTCAGAGAATACAGATGTAGGAGTAGGCTGCATGATGCCATTGTCCCTGTTAGCCAGTGATACACAGATGAAACTATGGAGCCATGCACCTCTATGGCTTTACATTTGTGAAGACATTTGGATTCTGTGATGACATTCCTTCCATTGCTCTGATTGTTACAGGTTTATTGTAGCACTGTAGCCATAGGTGTGTGCCCCCCCCCAAAAAAAAAAAAAACAATTCAGTGAGACACCATTCTTTTTGTAAGTATACAGCCATTACAACATCATCCAACTTATTCTATACAACATAATGTGGTGTACTCAGTACAAACGTCATCAGACATCTGCCAGTGACTCGTGCAAGTAGCATGTAAAAGGCAACAGTGGATTAAAGGACTACATAGCAATTTAGATAGTCACCCTGTGTATCTGACACATAGCTTCATTTCCCTGTATCGATGACAAGGATGACAGGGATGTGGCACAGGTATCATCACTTGCACAGGGTGTGGTGGTGCAGGAGGTCAAGGCTGACTCAAATGGTTGGCAAGCATGTGTGTGAGTCAGGAAGGGAAGCAGGCAAATTGGACCATGGAATGTGCCATGTGTGTCTGCAGGTGACCTGATTGTGACAGTGGTGTGTGAGTTCCTACCTGAACATAGTCAATCTCAGTGTTAGCCCTACCTGTCTGTATGTGGGGCAGATGTGAACTGTGCATAGCAGAGCTGTCATTTTACTGTCTCCACCTGTAAACATGGGAACTGCCTCTGCCAGGAGTTGCACTGGCACCTCCATGCTCAAGGTCAGATGTTGTGCGACTACATGAGGGTGACTGCTGTCTGCTGGGACCATACCATCCATGGAAACACCCTGGACAATGAGCCCATGGCCTGCCACATCTTGGCATGGACAGCACACTTGCCTCTGGCGTGCTAGATGTACTGCCACTATGGGAGTGTAAGTGAGCATGGCCACGTGGACTCTCAGCTGATGTAAATTGATGAACTACATGCATGGGTCCGATGCTCAATGCCAACAAGACATTCCATCACAGACAATGACTGTTCCAAGACAGATAATCTGTGATCTCTCTAAGACCACTGTCTTTCCACTGCATCAGTCAGCCAATCCAGGGTATCAGCAACATGGTGGAGGCAGTCAAATATGTCAGACTATGCTGCATCCATAACCCTAATCATTCATCTGGAAGTCCTCTTGGAATGTGCCAATAAGGAATGTGTTTAAAAGGAATGCCTTCATGATGGCCCTAAACATATGCCAAGTGACACATGATGGGATACCTGCAATGTTTGGTGGATGGACAGCAGGCCTCTTACGAGCACCCCTATCAATCTGGCTGTGTGGAACCTCACAATCTCTTTGGCTATGGCCAGTATCAATACTCACTGCAGCCATAGTACCCACACTTTTTTGTTCAATATCCCCACCCTCTGATTGTCCAATATCTGTGGCCTCAGGGGACATGGTATCCATAGGCACACTGACTGTGCACAGTGATAATGAGGGCAGAAGAAGGATGTCAACCTCTGTGACAGATGCATCCCCTGCAACACCCCAGTGCCTCACTTGGGTCATGACCATCATCAGAGTCTGAAGAGACACAGACATCAGGTTGTGAAGGGAACAGAGACCAACCACCCAGATCACCTCTGATTAAAAGGAAAAAGTGGTAAATTAGTACATGTACTACCATGCTCTACAGTACTATCTTACAGTATATGTCAAGCTGCATACAATGTTGTCAGTATTGCAGACTTGTCTAACCCCTACCCTCATATACCAGGACCTGAGGACATTACTTTCTAAAAAACTTCTATAGTTGCTTGTAAATAATGAGCTATTTATTCAAGACACTCATGAGCAACAGTGATGTACACTGCTGACATTTGTCCACACTCTGCACAGTTGACACATAAGGCAATCTGAACTGTCCAACAAATACTGCAAATCTATCAGTGTGGTCACATCTACAAGGCATAGGTATGACTGTAGACTGTGTTCTATTGGTAAATCTCTGTGAGATTGGTAATCATGCAGGCAGTACATCAATCCAGCCAGCAGGCCTGGAATGACACTTTAGCAAGTCCAATGCACTCAATCTACATCTGTATCACAACAGTGGTGTGCTTATCAGAAGCAGGATCCTAGCCGCATCTGATTCCTGATGGTCCTGTGACAAATTGAGGGAGAGGTAATGTAAACAGCAACTCATGTTGCACTATGACAGGTTAATACATCCACAGATTTCACATTTACAGTACATACTATGTTACTTGGTATGTAGGTCACAATCTGGCAATGAGATTCACAGTGGGCAACTGCCCCTCACAAAAAATACCTGTCACCCACATAAAAGTATGTACACCTGAATGCTACAGTATTCCAATGCTTATCCAAATAAGCATACCTGGATGCTTCTTTTATGTAAAAACATTGGCACCTACATCCAAGACATACCATGTGATAGATGCCTGGGAGCTGTCCTGTATTCCTAGGTTCACCAGGAATTATTCTGTGGCTGACAGTGGTTGTTCCACTGAAGACCCTCCACCAGTGACACTGCAATCCCTAGTCAGATCTACTGCTCTTCTGCAGGCAGAATTTATCATATCTGTGTCACAGTGTCACACCTGCTTGCATGTCCTGCTCTGTTGTCCAATGTCATTCACATTGTGAACCAGGTCTCCCCACAATGCTGCCTGCTCTTCTCTGTTTGTCCTCCACCTGGACAGCAGGAGATTGTGATGCTGATGCAGACCATCCAGGATAGCTTCATTTTTGGCCTCTGTAAAAGTGCCCCTGCATCTTGGATACATATCTCCTGAAAGACAACAAAATGGGAACATATGTCAGGATCACATACGTGGCAATATAGTATGTAGAGATGCAGCAATAACAGATGGCTACCAGCAATCACTGCTTGGTTACACATCTCACATTCGACATCATGCAAACATAGTATGGTTGTGGATATGAGTAGGATAGTGACAGTACTCATCTCTTCTGGCTTGTGCCATGACAAATACTGTTATATGGTCACACAACCAAAACAAAAGTCCATTACGTTGTGGCCCATATGTATAAACCCCCTTGTAATATGTAAAACAAGCAGTGCCACACAAATAGCAGTGTAGCATTGCCACCCCTATCAACATGAAATTCCCAGGAGAGTGGTATACCTATGTAACAGAACATACTTCCTGTACTGTTCACAAGTTCCTCTGTAAGTCTAACCCATCTGCAGGTCAATGACATGTTACACATACAATTCCTTGCAAAGCTTACTTCTTTAATCCCCATTCCCCCTAAGTACATGGTCAAATATGCATCATGTTGGAAACAAAATGGTTACATACCTGATGGAGTACAATACTGCTCTGTTGAACAATACTGATATATAGATGTTGTGGCAACGAGTTGACCATAAATAGCAACTCTTATACACAATGCTTTCCATAGCTAGCTATTTGCCTTTTCAACATGGTTCTGCATTAGGGAGTGATTGCCTCAGAATCAATTTGTGCTTCTGATCTGTGAATTGAAGCCAGATCATCTGCTTTACATTTTAATCAGCCAATCCCATTCAACCACTCAACAAGATATAAGACCTCAGTGTGCATTACCATCCCTTTCTCTATGTTGAGTTTGGAAATAGTGGGGGACAGATCTTACATCATGACAGACAGGATGTCTGTAGCAACTACTATTTAAATACAAATGTATGTGCTACAGACTGTAGTTGAAGGTGATGATGCAGGCAATAGGCATAACAAGACAGAGTGAACACTTTCCAGGACAACAAGCTGTAAGAGTAAGTGTGGGACTTGTGGCTCCCTTGTTTTATAGGCAGATCCACAATGTGTGTAGCCACCCCACTAGGAAGTAAGGTATGTGTGTCAGGTAAGTGTGTTAGCCAATGGTAACAGTAAGACAATGCAAGCCATATGCTTGGTATGTCCTACAAAACAGGTAGGTGTATATTAAATGACAAATCATGTGATATGCCATGGTATTTCTCCATTGGGTGTGTGGTGGAAAGCCTTGCATCTAGCTCAACTACCATAAATGTATGTTACTTGTGCATCCATGGTTGCCTGTGATATCACCAGCAAAACATTATAGACTGCAGTGTGATATTTCTGGGGCACAATTTCAGCACACACTTCAACATCTGGTGGGAATGCAGCCTACTGCATTACCTGTTGCACTAGGAGTAGGATGGGAGTGGTCCTATCTGTATGCCTCTGCTCTCTGTAATAAAGATGCAGATACTCCAACTGTACTGCTTTGGGTGGATAAATAGGTGATAAGACATACATACATGTCTCACTTTATAATACTGATGGCCACATGCATGGATTTTCTTTGGTAGATGCAGCTGTAATTGAACCCAGTTTCATGTGTACCAAAAAGTAATTTTTTTCAATGAATTTGACAGAGTGAGCTACAGAGTCATTGCTTGTTATGGCAGGTGCATTTGTACATGTTGTAGTTATCAGTCCATGGTTATCTGCTTTTAAATACCTCACTTACAAGTATTAGTATGTGTATGGCTTTAGAGTGCTTTATTTGTATAACAACATCCCAGTTAACATCCTCCTTTCCATTGATGTTTTATCAAGTGAGTTCTTACATGTTGTAGACAAAACCTGCTATCAGATACCTCAATTATGTCTAAGCTTATGTGTGTGCCATCATAGTGATGTATTTGTGTACTACAGTACTAACTGCAGTGCTATTTTATATGAATCTCTTAGCTGGTTTACGTGGTGTGGCACAATGCACTGCACCATTTAAACATGCTTAATGAGGGAACTATAGCATTACTATATTTTGCTTAAAACACATGTTTTTGTTAGCAGCTGTGTGACTTGGCGGGATGATCCACTGTTCCGCAGGTGCAAAGATCCTTGGTTGGAAATAGGGTGCAGGTCTAATTTTTGAATGTGATTAATATTTTTACAAACAAATATATCAATGTAGCTCTATTTAGTATAGCTAAGTGATGCAGTGCAACACGCTGTGTCATGCAAAAAAATCTTTAAAGAAAAGAAAAATGGGGAGATAGGACAGTGGTTAAAAGATATGCAAGCAGGGGAAAAACATAGTGAAATGCAGGTAGGGATGTGCACGACGGCTGTAGGAAAGAACCATACCTATCCATTTCTTCATCAGCAACATCTGTGCATTTTAACAAATAATTTAACTGAATTTGGTCTGTCACCCCCAGAGAGGGGTGAAAACAACCTAACTCTGCTGTCAAGCCAATTGGACCACATTAGATGTGTCCAGTAGACGCATGTGCAAAATGGAGAGCTATGTATAGGACAATTTTTGGGACATGTGCCCATTTTCTTTTTAGGTTGAGTGTGGAATGTTTGCAAAGGGACATAGATCCATGCGGGGAGGTAAGTTGGGAATGTTAGGAAGCTTTAGCTGACAGACAAGACAGCAGACAGGGTTTGTGTATCATAAGTCAGGGGTGAACACCTTGGATGGGGAGTGTGTTTTGAAATCCGAGTCTCAGGAGCATCCACATGGTAGCAGTGTGACTCAAGTCCACACCCATGGGAGTGTTGACACTGTTCCTTTACTGCCCCTGTAGTGGCAGTGGTGGAGGCTAGCATCTGGGGTGAGGCTACTCCAACCAGGGTGGCAAGCATGCTCTCCATTGGGTTCAGGCGACTTCCAACTGTTTGACGGAGCAACCTATGCACCATACTTGGTATTTCATCATGGCTGAAAACCTCTCCATCTCCACCACTGCTCCCATGGGGGACCCAGCCCCAGCCAGTGAGGTGGAAATACCCAATGCCACAGGTGGTGCAGTGGTAGCAGAGGGGGTACCACCAGACTGTGACGCAGATGTGCTGGGTCCTGGTGCCATGGTCAGGAGAGACAAATTAGATGGATCACCTGGAACTGGCCTACCTTGTCACAGTGTAGTAAATTAGATATAAACATAAGTAAAGATTAGTAATAACCAAACCAATGTTAATGTTAACATAACGGAACATACTATTGAGTAATCCAAATAAATATTAAGGTATATCATATGGAACACAATAATAAATAATATAACTCAAACAACTGTGTTTCAGCAGAGCTTAGCAATGCGCAAACAAGAATAGCCCTTGACCATGTTTAAACACTGCTTAGCATCATGCAGCTTTTCCAAATGTAACAATTTTGTTTTTGCATTAAACTCCCCTTTAGATCACCCCTCACAGTTTCACTGCATAAAATTAAAAAAAGTATGAGTACTCAGGACTCAAATGCAGGACCTACTACACTTCAGGGTGTGACTCAACCTATTTAGTTACTTGGATAGTAAGAAAACCAGTATACCTTCACATATACTACTAAGCTACCTGTTGGCATTGCTAAGCACCATGCAGTGCAAAAGCAAATGGTCATTCAGAAAAAAAAAATTAATTACAGGGTTACTATTTTCATATGTCTGGCAGGTGTCAGCTGTGTATGTGTAAGCGCAGCTCAGCACTGCTGTGCACCACACCGTGCTGTGCAAATGGGCATTAAAAATAAATAAATAAATCATTACATCCAGTTTCTATGGCTAGATGCCTGGCAAGTGTCAGCTGTGTATGTGTAAGCACAGCTCAGCACTGGTGTACTCTGCACTGCGTCACACAAACTGGCATTAAAAAAATTAAAAAAAAAATAATAAAATTCAAACATATTTATATGCTAGCAGGGTGCATTACAAGGATTCTTATCTTGTACATAGCATCTGTCCAGGAATTTCCTGGATAATCCACAACTATGGGACAGCCTCTACACTACTGCTTCCACAGATTCATATCCATATTACCTTGATCTCTCTCAGCAGCACACCATGATTAATATGCATGGTGTGCTGCCAAGGGGGAACTGTGGCTGTGTATATAGGTACATTCTGTGTAGGCCATACATGGAGCCTACATGGATTTTTATTGAATCCTGCTGTAGGACTGCATTTATACTGAGAGTGGAAAGGTTACCTAGTCTGTCCAGGTTGGAAAGTGCACAAGGAGGCTTAAAAATGAGAACTTCTTGTTTAGCTAGTTGGTGCCTTTTCACTTTTGTATGCTTAAAGTGTGTTTTTACATTAAGAAGACTGCTATGCTAATGGGAATAGAAATGCAGCCTGGTTAGTCTGAGTTGTGAAACACACATGAAGGCTTAATGTGAGATTGTTTCATTAGTGACAAGGATTTTTAGGAAATTATTTGGTTGAGAATCTGCACTTGAGAGCTACCTTTCCTGTACTTTTACATTACAAAGTTCCAGGATCATTCATTTTATGTCAGAAGGTGTTAATCTGGTTGCTCTGAGTTGGGAGGCAGTCCAGGGAGCTTAAAATGTAGTTGTTTACTGGCCAGAGGGCATGAAAGTTAGTTTTCAGCTTTTTCTGTCTACCATAAATTAGGATCATTTTTTGCAGAGCTGTTAACCGGTCAGTGGTGGTTAGCAATATCCTGTATAACAGCAGACTTATAAAGCTGGTACTTAGGACTTTAAACCAGAAAACAGAAAGGCTTTATGTGGAGCTAAACCTAGGACAGCTAGATACTGTCATGCAACACTAAAATCATAGCATTATCTAAAATCTAGCCTTCATCCTAGACATCACTCAGGTTACCCCTGTAAAACCAAGACCCAAAAACCATAACAGACCATCCCTAATACAGGTCCTGACAAGAAGCTTTTGCAATTTCCTAATGTCTCTTCTGCCAGCTTTATAGATATGGGTATCCGGCAACAATGTAGCAGGTGTCTCATGAACTCAGACAACATTTTATTCCTTAAAGAAACAAACACGGTATGTGAGAGATGTACATACATAACTTCCTTGGAGGTAAAAATCTCCCTTACAAAAAACATTGTCAAAAACACACACACAACATCCTTCACAATTACCACTCGTGACACATATAGACCTTCTTATGCTGAGGCACGTAAAAGAAATCTCTCCAAACTTCAAAGACCTCACAAGTCATTAAACTGTATCACCTACCCTCAGCAATCTCTAAAGCACACTCCACAAGCAACATGTAAATCTACACTCAATGATCCACCAAGAACAAAGTCCATGAGGCAAACAAACACTTTACCTAGTGCTCTTGTCATATGGGATTCTATTGTACAACACACAAATACTTTTGTCACTGGACTCGATGAGTAGAAGATAATGGTCAGTTGTCTGTCTATTGCTAGGATATGCAATACCATGCACACACTCATGTTACTGTGCCACAGATACTAATAGGATTCTAACATAGTCCATGTTTGTGTAAATGCCCTGAGGCATACCTACCTGGATTGTATGAAAAGAGACATTATGGATCTCTCTGAATATGTGCACAAAGAAGTATGTGTCTTGCACTGAGCAGCATTCTACATTCACCAAGGGTGCTGCCACATTACGAACAGAAAATTATTGATTTTAATAATTGATTTAGTTTCTGGTGTCACTGAAGGGGGAGTCCATTATCTGTCAGCATAAGAAGACAGACTTAACAGACCACTTTACTTTGCTAAGTATGGTCTGCACCTGTGTTCCTGGGCTTTCGAATATTGGCTTAAACTTTTATCCACCCCCACAGCCTTTTTAGGCAATGTCAAAATGACAAAACTACCAACTCAGAAAATAAAGACCTCAAAGCAACCTTCAGGTGTTATTGCGAAATGCTAGGAGCCTAAACAAGAAATTCCCCATCCTACAATCTCTCCTCACTTCGGAGAATGCAGACATCTCTGCTGTTACCAAGACTTGGTTTAAAGCCACCAGCAGTGGAAGATTACAGTGCCTTCCACATAGCAGTACAGACAGGCCAAAGGTGGAGGTGTCTCAATCTACATTATGCAGCAAATACAATCCTTGGTTGGTTAAATATGATAATGTCCTGAGTTCATCTACATCTAAGTCTCCATAAACAAGGTTCCCTACCATGCAATGGCCAACTACAGGTCGCCCTCTCTGACCCACACACCTCACACCTCTTACCATCCCACCAAATACCTATTCATGAGAGACTTTAACTACCACTCTATAGACTGAGTAATGTACACTGCCTCTAACTCACAGGCACCATGTTTCCTAGACTTTATCAAGAAAAACACCCTGGACTAGATAGTATAATCTCCAGTAAGAGGATCAAACATATTAGACCTCGTACTCACCAGCATGGGAAAGCATTGCACCCCCCACCTTTTCCACATCCTCACTGGTGAAGCCGGACCCCAAAACTGTCTCCTTCAAAATAAACATCAACCCAGAAAACCCAACTAAATCTGTAAACTTAGGAAGTATACTAGAGCAAACTACATTGTATTAAGTGATGGTTTATCAAAATTCTTAGCTTCTCCAAACCTGTAGAGCAAGTTACTTGTGCAGAATTATTTACATAAACTCTGTACAAACATGTAAATGGCTACATTGGAGCTGCCATACCTACCAGAAGGAAGCCCAGATCTAACAGCAAAAACACTGATGGAATCCCCTTCCCCTAACAGACTATATAACAAAAGAAGAAAAAATCCTGGCCAAAATCAGAAAGAGCAACTCTCACTGAGGCAAGAGCTCTCTGATTCAACTAAACAAGAAATTATTAGGTCTAATAATGTCCATCAAGGCCAATTACAAGGTCAGGATAGCCTCTCAGGCTAAAGACAATCACAAGGCCTTCTTCAGCTATGTCAGTAATCTTAAAGGTAATATTTAGCAGTGTCCAGAACTGGTGGTAAATGGCCCAACCTTCACAGATTATGGTGACATAGAAAATCTACTGACTGATAAAATTAGCTCTAATTTCACCCACCAGTCCTCTTCACTACCCCCATTGAAATCCCTTCCAGCCTATCACCTCAACTATCACCAGGAAGCAGATCCTGGAGGTGATTACTAAGGCCAGAAACATTGCTTCAAAGGGCCTGACAATATCCTTGATTGCCTCCTAAATAGCCTAAAACATGACCTGGCAAGACCACTTGTGGCACTGTTCAACTACAGCCTCTAAACAGGTTCCTTGCCAGGTGAAAGGAGGGCTGTAAAGGTCATCCTTTCATTACAGTAGACAATCAACTGACCCTGGGAACTACAGACCCATCAGTCTGACAAGTCTGAAATGCAAATCTATGGAAGGAATTATCATGGAAATAATCAGCAAGAACAGTGTCAATCTACAGACACTGGACTCATCCTAATCTGGCTTTGTTAACAGAAGGTCTTGTCTACTTAACCTGGTAGAGCTTTTCAAGATGGTCACAATGGCTATGGATGAGGGGAAAATTGTGCATGCCACCTTCCTTGACCTGACCAAGGCATTGAATACAATATCCAACTCAGGGATTGTTCACAAACTTTCATTACTAGGCATAAATCCCTAAATAACTTGCTGGATTTCCAGCTGGCTCACAGATAGGACCCAAGAAGTTAGGATCAGTGAGACCACCTTCACCAAGTGACTGGACAGCAGTGGAGTACACCTGGGCTCTGTGTTGGGCCTACTCCTGTTTTGCATCTACTTCTTGGAAATCAAGGCTAATGTTAAAGGCCTCTGGCTCAACAAGTTCACAGATGACTGTAAATTGGGTGCTATTATAGAATACCAACATGACACCAACATCCTACAAGAGGGTTTAATACAAATGATATGGTGTGAAAGCCATGGATTAAAATTCAGTGTGAAGAAATTAATTATAGTGTCCTTTGGGAAAGCATCCACTCAATCTAATTAGTTAATTATCAAAACACCCCCCAAGAGTTAACCTGCCAGTTAGAGATCTGAGAATATATGTTGACAGTAATCTGATCTTCGACCAACATGTAGCCAAGATAGTAAGAAAATCATTTTATGTTGGTTAAGTCATAAGCAAGGGTATGGCATCCAGTTCAAAAGAGGTAGTTGTACCACTCTACTCAGCTGTTATCAAACCCATCATTAAGTACAATGCGCCCTTTGGCATGTACCTAGACAGGCACTTACATCAGTCGGAACACCCTCAAAGGTTCCTTACCAGGACAATCTAGAGTATGAATACCTTGTGCAGCTTTTATTTTCCAAACTGTCTCTTTGCATGTTTGAAACTATAAATGCCTATTTGGCTGTACTGGAAAATATTTGCACTGAGATCTTGCCATGTACTTGAGGCAGTGTTTTCCTTTTTTGGCTATAGAACTTCTTGTGGTGTTTTAGACTTCCTCATAAATGTTCACTTATACCCAACTGTAGTGCTGAGTGCACCATTCTTATGCAGTTTTCTATGCTGGCTCTATTGAGGTCACCCTTTTCTCCATTTCCTCACCAGTGTTAAACTATCGATATGCTAACCAGACTCTCAAGCTCTATAGCAATGTACCAGGTGCTTTCTCCCTTATCATAAGATCACTCAGCATTTCAGACATAGTAATTTACCATCTATTCACCACCTCTAAAGCTACAAGCTTATTGTTGCATTATAATGGCTCACGCTTTCTGTTGTTTTCTCACTGTTTGTTTCTATACACTTCAGGATAAAATGGAACATACCTGGACAAAACATTTTTGTGATACACCATGATTTACCTTTCCTGGGTGAAGAGAAGCTAAAATCCTTACCCATTGCCCTATGTCAGTTTGGTGTTGATTACAGATCCTTTCAAATGCATGCATAAAGCCATTAAAATCATGACCCTATTCATTGCAAGAAAACAGACTACTACTATCTTTGGCATCTAAGGTGTCACTTCTGCTCCCAGTACTCACTTGTATTAGTTGAAGATTCAAACCCTTCATCTCATGCTGGCACTATTTCTCACTTTTCTTACACTTTCTCTCACTCTTTCTTTATTCCTTTTCCCTTTTATGTACCATGGCAGCTCATATTGACACTCCCTTTCATCCTCTGTATCTTTCTGTCACTCCTTTAGACCTCACACAGCTTTGTTCTCTCAGCTACCTCGACATTCAGGTGTCCACCTCTTTAGCCTTTAATTCTAGCTGCATTCTGAGGCCATCTGTGGATGGATGAAAGTTACTCTACTGCATGCTGCAAACTGCTGCCGCCTGGCTGTCCCTCTGTTTACTAGACTGCATTTCAGCTGCACACATGGCTGCTATCATATCCTTCTTGGACTCACCAGCATACAGGATTCCCTTGGTTTTGCTCTTCTTAGTCATCTGCACCACTGCCATGTTTCTATATTCCAAAGAGCTCATTTTTGTCTGTATCCTAATTACCAGAAGTGTAGTTGGGGGGTCGGCAAAGGGACAACAGCTGATTTACACCAGGTATTTGGTAGTCGCTGCTGGAAGATCATTACCAGCATTCATTCTGGCATTTATTAACATTGCTACTGCTTTTGCAGTCAGGTGACAGGAATGATGCATTTCAGCACTTCATGTGGCTTATAAGTTGTTGCAAGCCACTTACTACAAATGTAGCACATGAATAGTTGTTAAAATCAAAAAGACATATCTTTTAACAGTTTTATTTTTTGTAGTACAGTGGGACTTTTTTTGCTTCTCATCTTAGAGTTGAGAGTATCAGGTATGAGAATGGCAGTGAGATACAGCTATGGCTTTGTTAACTATTCTGACTAAAAAGTAAAATAATTGCTGTGCAAGATATGCTGTTGTATATTATATATGTGTATGAGCCACAAGAGTATTGTTGAATGCTAGTACTCTGATGTGCAGTTACACTGATGTATATTTGTTGATGTACTACTTTAATAATCAACAAATGCAGCAAGTGATGATGAAACAAAGAATCAAACAAAACTACCACTAAAATACAATGATAGTGTCATTTGGAACTGGTAGAAATGCCAACATCACTAAAAATAGCCGAAAGAATGACAGTTTATTGAAAATGTTAAGCACTTTCACCCAGTGAACATATCCAGACTTCATCAGACTACTTTGCTGAATTTTGTTTTTTTACTTGTTTTCCCATAACTATAGAGAATATAGGAAGTTTCTTATGTTCTGTATAATTACTGGGTGGTAATTGTTTGGGAGTGTTGTGAACTGGGTTCTTGGTGTGTTTTGGGAGCTTTAATTTTGTAGTGATTCATCCAGAAATGATGTGTCTACAGGATATTGAACAGTGTAGGTGGGGTATCTTTTCCTTTCTAGCACTATTGTGTGATCTTGGAGGTGGTATGAGGGCATAACTCTCACACAATGAGTGCAAGTGAGCTTCCCAGTGCAAAAACATTAATTTTTGTAATTTGATTTATCTGGAGTCGATGTGTTATATTGAGTGCACTAACTCCAGATGAATTGATGTTTTCATTAACTTTCTTACACTCAAGTAATAATTCTTATAAACATTCACTTTCCATGTACAGCTCTGCTTCAACTACTTTGGGAACCCTACCACCCCAAATCTGTTCCCGTCTCCTCCTGATGAAGTTAGTGTCAAGATTTATAGGACAAAATCATGTACTCACAAGGCCTTAAGCACTATCCAGTTTAACTCCTGCCTTGTGACTACTCTACCAACCAGTCTGCTGAAAATCTGACATGTTAAGGTGTTTCTTGCTGAACATTTCTCCTCTGTCTTTCCAAATTTCTTGTAAAACACATTTTACTATCTCTTCGTGGACAGATTTTTCTGAAAAATAATTGATTAACCACAAAAGGTATTCGATCAGTTGGACAGGAAAGCAAGAAAAATGCTTCAGGCTTATCAAGTGATATATAAAAAAATCAGTGTATATAATGACTACATATCCCTCATTCTGAAGGAGGTATACACTTCCCCAAAACTAATTACATGTATGGATCTGCAATAGTGGGACTGCATACATATCTGCTGACTTCACCACATCTAAGCATAGTGAAAGTTTTAAAACATGAGGAGAACAAGTCTAAGATGACTTCTCGGTTTACTTTAGCAGAAGCATGTCAGTGTCAAGTGGGAATGGAAATCAAACCAGAAGGAGACAAAAATCAGGCAGCAACTGAGCATGCCAAAAAAACAAAAGAAAAAACATAAGGAGAAGGATCAGATGAGCGGTCAAGAAATGCAGAAAAGCATAAATATAGTTGCAAGTACAGAAAACTCATGGAACAATCTCATGTTGATCAAGATTTTACGCAAAGATGGTTAAGGAAATGAGAATTTAAACCAAAAGTTAAAAGGTTAATGTTGGTGGCCCAGGACAGTGGACTTCATGCACATTGGTTTATATAATCCATTGAACATGTGGGAGAAGCAGACAAATGCAGGTTATGTAAAACAGAATTGGAAACAGTCACACATCTTATTGCTGGCTGTGATACACTAATGACAGAGGGTGTGTATACTGAAAGGCATACTAATGTGACAAGACTGTTGCATTGGGGATTTTGTAAATATTACAATATCGAAGTAGGCTGAGAAGCATTGAAGTCATGAGCTACAAAGCATTATAGACAATAATGAAATTTATATCACATGGGATCACCTATCACCAACAGTTCAAAAACTAGATCTGAGAAAACCAGACATAGTAGTCCATAAAAAGAAAACAAAATTAGCATTGATCATTGAAATTATAACACCAAATGATTACAGTGCCTTACGTACAGAGAGACGGAAAGTCAGAAAATACCAGGATTTGCAAGTAAAAATGAGGGCAATGTGTAAGTAAGATACCCAGATAGTTCCAGTAGTAGTAGTAGTAGGAGCAAGGGGTCTTATAAAAAAAGAATTTGCAGTCATATTTAGATCTGCTACTGATACATTTAACACTATCTGAATTGTAGAATGAATCAAATCTGGGCACATTGCTTGTGCTGTGAAGGAAACTGTTGACTAACATCAAAGATTGAACCAACACTAATTTCAAAAACATTAATCATATTTTGACTTATGAATGGAGTCCATTCCCATCAAGGTACTAGAAACGCAAAAGTCTTGGAGAAATTAAACCAGGAAAGAAAACAACGAAAAAATAAAATATGCATCCTAACACAATCATTTATATACCTTCTCTGAGATTGCATCGGCATTTGTATTACCATCAATCCCCTTTTTCCCATTTTGTACATGGGACTGGACTGTAATAATGCCAGTGACCATTATCTATTGCCAGTGCTTATGCTGTCAGATGGCTAGCAAAACATCTCAGAAATAAGAATTACCTTACAATGCACATAGTCAGGCAGGCTAAGTATAGATTATTTGCAGTTCTCAATAACAGCCATTTTATGTAATTCAATTATTTGTTTTACGATTTTGCAATCAGGCATGACTCAATGAAACAGCATGATCATATATACATTGCTATCTCTCTCTCTCTCTCTCTATATATATATATATATATATATATATATATATATATATATATATATATATATATATATATATATATATATATATAGGTTCATAGGGTCATAGGTAGGTACAAGGCTATCTGCCCAAAGGCATTTATAAGCCTAGCCGGAATGTGTTGACTTTCGCTGCCCTCTTAGATTAGTTCCCTGTGCCTCTGTCCAGCAGAGCCATTGAAGTGATCCTTGGGGTAAACTTTCTGTTTCCCATCCACTCGTCAAGGTTTCTCTTGAAGATGGTTAGCGTGGTGCTCTGCCTAATATAGACTGGAATCTTTTTCCAGAGCATGGGAAGGCTCTGGGACAGGAATCTATCCCTCCAGCACATCCTATTTATTGTTGTGGTGAGGTTTAGATCCCCGGAGCGTGTGGCTCAAGGGGATATGGTTTTCTTTAGGTGGAGCATGTCCATCAATTCTTGGTTGGACATGGCCTTGTATGTCAGTCAGAGATTATCTCTGAGTAGGCGGTATGCAACCAAGTACAGCTGGAGTTTCTTCAGTCGAGCTGCATAGGGCATCTGCTTGAGGCCAGTGATCCTCTTGGTGAGTTACATCCCAAATGGGGCATTGTACTCTATGATGGGTCTGATGAGTGATGCATAGAGGGGCCCAATGGCCTCTCTCGATCTGGATGCAAACCCTTTTGTGATTAGGAGAGCCACATAGAAAGATTTTCTAACCACTTTGGCAATGTGATTATCAAAGGAGAGGTTACTATCTACTTGGGTCCCCAGATCCCTTATTACGTCTTCCGTATTTAGGGGGCTACCACCTATGTTTTAGTTTGTGGGTACTTTGTTTTTCCAAAAGGGGATGACTATGCACTTTTTGGCATTTAGCTTGAGGCCATGGTTTTGACACCAGGCATCTGTTTCAGTGAGACCCTTTTGGAGGATGTCTGTGTCAGCCAGACAGTCAATTATAGCCCCTAGTTTGCAGTCGTCTTTGAACTTGGTCAGCCATAGTCCTCCTTTGCTTGCCTGTACCTCTGAGAAGTATATGCCAAACAGGAGGGGTCCTAGGGCTGAGCCCTGGGGAATGCCACTTGTAACCAGTTTAGAGTCAGACCTAGCTCCTGCAACTCTTACCATGTGGGTTCTGTCCATGAGCCAGTTGGCTACCCATCTTGTGATGTAAGGGCTTATGTTCAGGCTGGTGAGCTTGTCTATAATACCTGAGTGGGGAATGGTGTCGAAGGCCTTTGTGAGGTCTAGGTAGGCTGTGTAGACCACCTTTCCCTTGTCTATAGCCTTGGTAACTGTCTCAAAGAAGTCCACCAGGTTTAGGAGGCATGATCTGCCCTTAACAAAGCCGAACAGTGTTTGGAGGCTCCCAATGTCTCTGTTAATAATGATGTGCTCCATAGCTTTACAGACCAAGCTAGTCAGGCTTATAGGGTGATAGTTACCAGGGCCCATTGTGGCTCCACTTTTGGGGAGCAGAAAATCCATTGTTGTGCGCCACTCTGTGGGCATGTAGCCTGTGGAGAGGCTGAGTTTAAACAGTGTGTTTAGGTGAGGGGGTTAGTTCATCTTTGTCATGTAGGACGCAGCCTGCGACACTGTCCGGTCCCATTAATGCTGCGTTTTTGCCTTTGGAGAGGGCTGTTTTAACCTGAGTGTCTGTGATTTCAGGGGCACTACATTCTTCTGGTATAGTTATTGGCCTTTTTGGGGGTGAGAGGAGGGGTGAAGTTTGCACTGAACCTGTCAGTCAGGACGTTGGCTATATCAGTCACTTCAGTGTATTTTGTGCCATTCTGCACTAACTCTGAGCAGATCCGAAAATTGCCACTTAGATTCTTGACATAGCAAAAGAATGCCTTTTGGTTATCTTTGGAGTTCATGGTAATTTTTCTTTCTAAGCTAGTCTTGGATAATTTTATGGGGGAACGCAGTTTCTTGATATATATATATATATATATATATATATATATATATATATATATATATATATATATGTGTATATATATATATATATATATATATATATATATATATATATATATATATATATATATATATCTGGATCACCTTCATTTCGTAAACAGTTCATTTCACCGACACACAACTCAGCAGGCTCAATTCACCGACACTTCAGTTCACTGACACTTCATTTCACCGGCACTCATTTAGTCGAAAATGATATATGGCCTATTCCCCACTGTAAAGCGACCCTGGAGTTGGAATATATAGTAAGGGGAGGTGTTGGGGGAACAGCCCCCCACAATGAGGGGTGTGGGGGGGTGAAGCCCCCCCACATACTGGGATTCTATAATGGTTTGTTGGTAATAGTTATTCACTTCACTTGTAACAATGCATCTGTATACTGTAAAACGTTTATGATATGTGGGTGGCTTCGCCCCCCCCCACACCCCCCATTGTGGTGGGCTGTGCCCCCCACACCCCCCCTTACTATATACTCCAACTCCAGGGTCGTTCTACAGTGGGGAATAGGCCATATATCATTTTTGACGAAATGAGTGACAGTGAAATGAAGTGTCAGTGAACTGAAGTGTCGGTGAATTGGGCCTGCTGACGTGGTTGTCAGTGAAATGAACTATTGACGAAATGAAGGTGACCCATATATATATATATATATATATATATATATATATATATATATATATATATATATAGTAATTGCCCAGGTGTGTTTTTATCTCTGCATCATTAACCAGAATTTCAGTGGCTCTATACGTTGCTTGGTACACTGATTTAGTCCTATAAGCAGATTACAGTCTGCTTCAAAGCAAGTCAAAATACTGGATGCTACTAAAATCCTTTTACTCAGTTTTCTATAGAATCTGCTTTGACAAACCATTATTTTTCACTGCCAGTTTCTCTTAGCTAAGCAATTTACTTCTTATGTGCTTTTCCAGTGTAACACTGGTGTTCCAGCCAGGTTCTTACTGGAATGCATATTTGACAGCTGATTTGAGTATCTTGTACAGGCGGAAACTTTAACCTAATAAATGCTTCCATGGTTTGATTTTCTTAACAAGCTCTGATTTGCAACCATTTCTGTGTTAGTTAACTGCTGCTGCATGTACATTATAGCTGGTTACCAGGACAAGTAAATAAACTGATTAACCTCATATTAATAATTTTGCATTGGACTGGAGGAACATCTTCTCTCTTTATCTATGCCTGTGATGCCAAGCTGTAAATCTTTTTGGAAATCAATATGGGAAATAGCCAGCAATCTTGTTTAAATTATCAGGTATATTTTTACCATAGAAAGTACAATTGTCTGTTCAAGCATGTAAACTCAGCAGCCTAACAGGCTGTTATGCCCTTGACCATTTTTATTTTTTTTAACTTTCTTTTTTTTTGTATAAAATATTTTTATTTCCTTTTTGTTTTGTGAAAACAGATACAGTAAAACATAACAATATTAATAGAAAGGTAGTAATATGACCAGAGAATACATTGCTGAATAATAAAACATAAATGCAAAAGAGTAAGAACTATTTACACATGCCAAAATTCCATCACTGATTATATATACCAACTTCAAGCTAGAATATGTTCAAAAAGGGATTTCCAAAATTCTGTAAAGTGAGTGTGAGATTTCCCAGTGTCGGTTAAATATTTGTGAGCTAGTAGGTGTTTGTTAGCTAATTGTTTGAAACCCTCCCATGTGAGTGATGCTCTATCCTTCTAATGTAAGGTAAGGTAGTATTTGAGTAAAGAAACTAGTGTTATTAATATTCGTGTTTTTAGTTTAGTCAGGCCTGCGAGGATGATATGCAGGAGAGCTAGTTTCCAAGATAAGGTGGACTTTTCATAGCCCATTTTTTTCTAGTTGGACTCTAAGTGAGCACCATAGCTTGTAGGTGCACTTGCAGCTCCAAAAGATGTGGAGTAAATCAGCTTTGTGATTATCACAATAGGAACAGAATGGAGAGGTTGTTGGGTATATTTTATTTATAATGAATGGAGTGAGATAGGTGTTATGAAGTATCATGATCTGTGTATATTTAAGTTTTTTAAGGGGAATAAGTTTGGAGGTAAGCTGGATCGCTTGAATTATTTGTTTGTTTGTGATTGAAGGATCAATGCCCTTGACCATTTTTATCTACCTCTGGTCAGGATGGCCATTAGTGCTTCAACAGAAATAAAACTCACCTGTGAGTTATTTTGACTCCCAATTGAAATGTTGACACTCAAAATGCTTAGTGCCAAAAATCCAGAAAACAAAGTCCAGAAACCCAGAAAAGAACAAATCTTAAAAATCGCTCTTCCTCTTAAAACTTCTTTTTGCTGGGGGCAAGCCCCTAAACCACCCCCATTTGGGGGGCAAGCTACCCACACACCCCAACTTATATATACCAAGTTGGAGATCACCATACCTCAGAAAAACTGGACTATTCCTAGAAATGGCATCTCAGACTTAGTATATGTAAGTCTGTTCTTTCTGCCATTCAGTCTCCAGGTTTCAGACTCGCGGGAGTGAGTCCAACCATTTCAAATGATTACCATTATTTTTCTATTTTCCTCACAGAAGTAGAGACATCCAGAAGGTCATTAATTTTAAGAACATAATTTCTGTTAAGTAGCATGACTGTTTCCACACGCTGCATAAGGAAGTAAACCATCTACTCCTAAATAGTTTTCCATGCAGGAACCATTTCCTGATGACCATAACTGCTGTAATAAATGTCCATTGTAATGCTGTAGAATAGTGTCACAGACATTTGTCTGTTTTCACATATTTGACCAAACCTTTTGTAACTATGTAAATAATTACCGATACCTCTCATAAAAGGGCTGTCTGACCAGTCCATACAAAGGATAATTTTTCTCTCTGACCTTTTCAACTTCTCTTACTCCGCTCTTGTTGCTATCTACTAACTTCTTTATTGAATTTGATACCCCAACAACTTACTTTTGATAGTTATGGTGATTCCTGAGATGTCAAATGCCTTAAATGGCTAACCAGTTTGTCACTGTTGAGTATGACTACAATTTCTTCACACATTTTTATAAAAAATGAGACCTTCCTTTGTGCCCCTGTTGTCCGCTTTTACCTGGGAACAAGAAATCATGCAATGTATGGCCATCAGGCCACCCTCCAGGGCTGTGCTGGCCAAATCATGTTAAGGCTGTTGCTGAACTTTCAGAATAATCACACTTCAAATTAATAAATTTATGCTGTTTTATGTGAGACTGTATATAGAATAAACTACTGATTCACCTGGCACATTTGCTGGCCCAGCATTGGACTGACACTTGTCAAAAATCAACCATGCCATTAAAGTTCACTCATAAAAACTGTAAATATAAAATTATAATTATGTTCCATGCATGCAAGTCTCATTCAAAATGTTCAATGACTGATTTCAAAAACACAAGCTATTGTAGTCTATTTATAATACAATATCCATCTGTTTTAGACAGTTCAGAAGGTTTTCATTATTTATTAAACACTAAATATACATGACCTACGTCATAAAAGTTACCAGGATGTGTACACCTTCCTCTTTGTAGTCCTTTTGTATTCAGAGACAGTCCTACCAGAGTACTGTAACATGAAGACGTGCATCACTGCAGTGCTGTCTACTTAGTCCTACCAGATGCTAATAAGGCATTCCAGAGGAGAGGCGTACGATAATTATTCCAGTGCTCTACCCTAGAACTGCCGGCATTAAAGGATTTACACACCAAGCAGTTCTGCATGATGCAACATGGCCACTCCTGGCCACTCATTGTAATCAACATGGCTAAAAGGCCCTTGTTCATATATTATGTTAGCGATAAGTTCTGGGCAGATTAGCAGTCTGGAAGTATTAGTGGGTTTGTAAGAGTGTGTCTGCTTGGGACGTTGCAGTTGTGAGTTAGTGTCAGGGTAAATTAGGTGACTGTGTGTGTGTGTGTGTGTGTGTGTGTGTGTGTGTGTGTGTGTGTGTGTGTGTGTGTGTGTGTGTGTGTGTGTGTGTGTGTGTGTGTTTGTGTGTGTGTGTGTGTGTGTGTGTGTGTGTGTGTGTGTGTGTGTGTGTGTGTGTGTGTGTGTGTGTGTGTGTGGCAAGACTGGTGTCTGCCATACCTCTACATACTCCCCTAGACTACTGACCAAAGCCTGGAAGATTGTATAAGGGGGACCACTAGCCACCAGTGAATAACACTGAAGACGTGGGTCAGGAGGGTAGACACAAGGGGGGAACCACTAGCCACTATGGAGAAAACTAAAGTTGTTGCATGGGATGCCATTAGCCACCAGAGAGAATTCTTCACTATAGTGCCTTAAACGGCACTTATAGAAGACATGGATGTGGAGGAACACTAGACACCAGGGAACACACTTTCATCTCATGCCTTAATGCCACTTAGACAAAATGGGGTTCAGGAGGAACAATATTCATTAATAGGGATCTAATTTGTTTGACCGATATTTCAGAACTTCAAACATCATATGATTGAGACCATATTGTTTGTACTGAGATTACAGTACAGCCAAGATTGGGAAGTTTTCCTGTTTCCCCACTGTAGTGCTGTTTCAGAGTTGGTAAATATAATTAGCAATTGGGGGTGCAGGGGGACTTGCAGTGTCTGGTGATTCTTTATTTTTTGACATTTCAGAACTTTGATCATATGATGTTCAACATTCTGAAATTTCAATCTTATGAAATAAATCCCATCAGGAATCCTCTAAATAGTATGCCTTAAGTGTATTAAATTAAAAAATATCAACACCAAGTGTGGAATTACTAGACATGATACTACACATAGTGTGCCTTAAAGGAATAAAAATGAATCCAAGCATGTACCCTCACACCTCTGATATCAGTCCTAAAAGCCACCACTAAACCCAAGAGAAGTATTTAAAAATATACAAGACTGTAGAAGAAAAAGTAAACTACAAACCAGAGAAAAGCTTTTAAACCTTGCAACATTACCAGAGGAAGCATCAACATTAGCCTGCTGTTCTAGCTGCTAATTAGTGCAGCAATTTATTTTTAATTATTATAATGAAGATCTCAGCTGTTATACAATGCAAACAACAGTTTGTGAGTTAAGTGGGCGAGGGACAGTAAACATAAGCCATATCTTTCAACTTCATAGTGCAAGAAAACTGGACAAAGCCAAAATTAATGGCAAGGCATAGCCACAGTCAGGGCTGGATTTTAATTATTCATTCTATGCACTTAGAAAGTTGCTAGTATCATACTGGAATTATTTCACTTCTATTAATGGGGACCCACCAAATCAACAAGATAAACAATATATATTGTAATCTGCTTATAGAACTACGTCTTCCATTGTCTGGAGACTTTATACATGGACATTTTTACATAGATCTTTTTATACACCTTTGATGATGAATAGATTCATAGATTCATAGATTAGTACTAGGCTAACTGCCCTTGCAAGCCATTTTAAGCCTAGCCAATTATCCCTTGTGAGACTCAAACCCTGCACCTTGTGTTTATATGGCAAACACCTTAACCATTAGGCCACCCTCCCTATGTAAGAGATGTAATGTAGAAATTAATGCTGACTGGGCTCATATGTTTTATGACTGTATAAAATTGAAAGAATACTGGAAGTCAATTAATGAATTTTTGCAGGCTCTTTTTACAGATAATTTCATTATTTCTAAATCTCTTATATTATTCAACACACCTGTACCTCAAAGTGTTAAAAAGGTTAAGCTTCCCTTGTTATGGTCTATTCTAGCAGTGGCTAGGAAAATAATAACTAGAAATTGGATTTCAGATACACCTCCTTCGTTCAATGAATTTAAAAATGTTATGAATATAGTGTGCCATATGGAAATAAACACAATTAGGACTAGAACAAATAGAACAACATCTTATTTTATTGTATGGGATAATTTACAAAATTTGTTAAAAAAATTTTAATTTCAATAGCATGGTATTTTAGTTTAATTAATTGATCTGATTGTAGTGGATGTCTTTGTAAATACTTTAGTTGTTTTGTTGAATATTATAATAATACCTATTTTTAATTACTTGTATAAAATTGTTATGATATTTCTCTTATATGTTAAAACAATAAACCTGTTTTGAAAAAAAAGAAAGTTGCTAGTATATCATCTTTTTCACTATGTTCCATTTGATGACGTTCATGAAGTATAAAACTCTAATATGTGATATTAATTACTGACTGTAATTATCTGTTATTTACCAGAGTAGGAAAATGGAGACATCTGGGATGTTCTGACAACACAGAGACAAGTATATGGTATATGTTCTGAGTGTGTGTGTGTGTGTGTGTGTGTGTGTGTGTGTGTGTGTGTGTGTGTGTGTGTGTGTGTCTATTATTAGTGTGAGAGGGAATGAGTGGGGGTATCTGTGCTAAACAATACATCAGCTGCCACTGTTACTACCACAGAAATGAAATGGCTAATCTGCACTTATAGTAGTTAACAATGATTCAAAGACTTGCAAGTTAGCTGATAATGAGGTCTTTCCTCATTCTGGATAATGTCCCACAGAATACGATGGTGCTACATCATGGAAACAGATGCTTTTTGCCACAGCCTTTAATGTTATAGGTGGGGTTCTTCCTGAATCTCCAAATTAATGTCAAAAGTAGTTTTATATCTCTCTCTACCTCTCTTTCTCTCGATCTATGCATGTATCTGTGTGTGTGTTTGTGTGTGTGTGTGTGTGTGTGTGTGTGTGTGTGTGTGTGTGTGTGTGTGTGTGTGTGTGTGTGTGTGTGTAATTATATATATATATATATATATATATATATATATATATATATATATATATATATATATATATATATATATATATATATATATATATATATATATATATATACATATATATATGGGTCTACTTCTAATAATTGAAAGACCTCTTACCCAAAACTGAAATTACAAAGACGACAAAACTGAACTGTTAATTTACAGAATGATCACGCTACCGAATATTTTAACAAGCAACATATGCACTTTGTGAACATGGGGAAATTTGCCCTTTTGCCCACTGTAATGGGATGCTGGAGTTGGTATATTTAGTTGGGGGGGGGGTGTAGCCCCCCCACCTGGGAGGTGTGACATACTGCAGTTTTTCTTCAATCAATGTTGGCCATACTTTCCCTGTTAAAAAATGCGGCATTGTGATCATTTGGTAAATTAACAGTTCAGTGTTGTCATCTCAGTAAATTCAGTTTCAGGCAAGTGGTTCAGTTATTAATAATAGACCTATATTGCACCTCACTAACACTCTTCAAGAGAAACTTTGACGAGTGAATGGGTAACAGAAAATACACCCCTGGGATTACTTCATTGGCTCTGCTTGACAGAGGATCAGTTTAATCAATGGGTCGGTGAAAGCCAACACACTCTGGCTAGGCTTATAAATGCCCTCGGGCAGATAGCCTAGTACCTATTTATGAACCTAGATACATATATATATATATATATATATATATATATATATATATATATAGTTTCACTTCAGAATCCTGAAATATCACAATCCTGAATTTCAGAAAACTTCATAATCTGGAAGCCCAAAATCCTGAAAATTCAAAATCTTGAAAACTCAAAATCCTGAATCCCAAAAGACTGAAAACACACCGGATACATATACTGACTATAGAGAACACAAACCAGCTTACATTCCACCAAATATAAGCAGAGGGGCAAGCCACCTTGCACCCACACCCCCTGCTACTTAAATATATCAACTCCAAGATTGCACATCACTACACTATCATAAGCTATGTTGTAGTATAGCAAGTTAAAAGGGAATGTTACTAAGGTTACAACAAGCAGTCATGAACACATGTGGTGGTACGTTTCCCATTTTTTTTTCTGTGGAGTGCAGTCTTGGAGTTTATATATTTAATTAGCAGGGGGTGTGGGGGGTATAGCCCCCAACACGTGGGGGGTACAGGGGAGCTTGCCCCCCTGCCCATATTTGGTGAAATGTGGTATCTTGTGTCTTGTATGTGTTTCTCTGTGTCCTTGTTCTGGAATATTGTCATTCTTTGTGTCCTGTATATTTTCAGTATTTTGTGATTCAGGATTTTGAGTTTTCAAGATTTTGAATTTTCAGGATTTTGGGTTCCAGATTATGAAGTTCAGGATTGTGATATTTCAGGATTCTGAAGTGAAACCATATATATATATATATATATATATATATATATATATATATATGTATATATATACACATATACATGCATACACATACCTGAGTATGGGAGTTAGGAAGAGAAAATGGCAAGGAAAAAAGGGTTTGTATTGGTAGATTAATATTAGAGTAATATTTAGTGCAGTATAAACAATGATTCTAATAAGACAGTAGATTTTGCAAAGAAAGGACGTGTAGAATTTAAATGCTATATATCAATATAGATATCACGAGAAAAACACTCCCCAGGATTCATGAATGGATGTTTTCCATGCAGGAACAGTGTAGGAGCTCCTGCATGGAAAATGGCTGCCGAGTGATCCAGGAAAGTGCCGTATTTACCTGCATGAGCGGCCCTACACTGTTCCTGCACAGAAAGCCGTGAAGTATGCAAATCACCTCATTTGCTTGTAAAAACCGTGCAAATAAGGTGATTTTGTGATTCATGAAGCTGCCAGAGTCCTTGCAGGAACAGTGTTAGAACAGAAACATATTCAGTTAGTAATGGATGCATTTCTGCATCTCAGCAAACGGAGGCAGGGCAGCTCTTGAAAAGCATGTACTACAGTCAAACACACATACCAATGGCCAAATATAAGGCCATTGGCACTAATAATAGTTTATGTATTTATGAAATTAAACTTTTTTTTTTTTGGAGGATCATGGTCGTTTAAACTTAGGGCAGTGGCACCCAAGCGGGATCATGCTGAAAATAAAAAAAAAATGAGAAAAGTCAATTTTAACATAGTTCTGCATTTTGCCATTATAGTCAAAATCATGCAGAATGTAAACAATACGAGGGAGCACTGGTTGTCAAGGGAAAGGGTCTGCCTAAGTGCAGTAACTAAGGACTTACACACTGGGGTATGCAAATAAGTGGAGTTATACTGAATCACAGATTTCCTCAAAGTGTCAGCTTGTACCTAACTGTGTAGGTGTAGCAATACAACAGTGTAAGTATAAGAGTTAAATGACTTCATAAGGGGGTGTGTCATGCTTGCTGTAGGCACATTGGAGCTCTGTGGCCCATATTTGCCATTAGCTAAGCACAACTAAGGAAGGGGGTGTGTCTGAGGCTGTATTGTCTTATTCCATGAAATGCAGAGCATGTTCACATCCAGAGTGGGCGATTTCTGCTTAAAAGTGCTTACATTAGCTAAACAGGTGTGCACGGCATGCAGTGGGTCTAAAAAAAACCCACAGGAAATAGCAGAACTGTTTACATTTGAGCACCTGGTATGCGCAACGCACCTCGGGGCTTAAATAGGGAGGAAGTGGGAAGGGGAAACAGCAGTAGGAAGGCAATCAAGGAGAACTAGCATAGCTGGCAGGTGGAATGTATCAGATCCAGCCAATTACACATGCAGCAGCCCAGTACACTAATATAAACTATGCAAACACCCTACAGACTATTTTTTCCCACAAACTCTTCACCACCGGTATACACAGATGGGGGATTTTTAACTGGCAAAAATAACTAAATATGTTAGAGGCTGCTGCTACTTTATTCCATCAATATGTGCTAGATACAGGGGGTGGTGAGGAGGAGAATGCTGACAACCGACCCACAGTGAGGAGGAGGAGGAGACAGACCCAGGGTAACTTACCAGGGCCAACATGAGCTGGAGATAGTACAGTGCTATAGAGTAGAAAGGGACATTCTACAGCAAATTGTTGAGCTGTGCTGGGCATGCCTTACACACAGAACTAACAGAGGGGAACCCATCCCAGTGGATACCAAGGTATGTCTAGGCTTAAGAATACTAGCCACAGGTACCTTCCAAGACCAACTGGGGATATCATGGGGGTCTCATAGGCATCAGCATCCAGGGTACTCCACCAGTTCCTGGATGCCATGACATAACGTGCCAATGAGCACATATATTTCACCACCACCCATGAGTGGTTGACCATACATATGCGTCTCTTCCACCGTATAGGAGAACACCCTGAGGTAGTTGGTGCTATAGACTGCACGCACATCCACATCAAAGCACCACCCAGTGAGCGGGGCACAAGGGCTTCCCCTCCATCAACTGCCAGGTCATGTGAGATGCCCAGGGCGTTATCATGAATGTGTGTGCTGGCAGCCCTGGAAGCTATCACAACTCCCACATCTAGCATTGCTCACAGCTATATTAGACGTTTGCCAGGGGGGACATCCCATATGGCCATCTAGTGGAGGATGGGGGGTGCTGGCTATGCACTGGAGCCGTGGCTGATGACACCCATCAGAAATGCATGCACACCTGAACAGGAACACCATAATAAGGCACAAACACAAAGCTGGATCATTGTAGAGCATGTGTTTGGGATGCTCAAGTCACAGTTCCACTGCGTTGACATATCCAGTGGAGCCTTGCAGTACTCTCCAACTACATGTACACAAATGTTCATAGTATGTGCCATGTTACTCAGTATGATCCTGTAGAAACAGCTGCAGCAGAAACAGCACTGGACAGGGCCACACAGTCCCCCACCATTGCCAAGACCAGCACAGGCATAGAGGAACTCAGAGAAGGAACATCCTGAGTCTGCCCCCATAGGCAGAAGGAGGCATGCCCAGTATGCCCAGGCCTTGGCAAAGAGGCAACACATAGCACACACACTGACACTATAAGGACCCAGGGATTAATACCTCTCTAAGACTCGCACATACAGTAAAAGGGATGCCAAACATCACATTACCTGAGCTTTACCATGTACAGGAATTGTACTATGTGCATCCAATATAGTCAGCCCTCCAGCACTGTCCTCAATACTGGCCCAGCAACAAGCTAAGTCACTCTCCCTATCAATTACTGAATGAAGTAGTATGTTCTCATACTTGTATGTATGATATGGATGCAAGCATGCAAGGAATTGGGTGGCTGAATGGGATAGCAGCAGACAGCTATATGGGACAGCAGGAAATTCATAACAAATACTGGTGTCAACATACTAGGCAGCACTACACAAGGTGACAACCCCCACAACAGTACATGTAATGGGCCAAAGATCTGTGGGTGTCAATAGGTCACACACATGGATGTCAATGAGGGTCACATATTCACTGCCAGCCTCACTCAGCAGGACAGGTGTAGATGACCATGAAGAAAGGCTGCGCTAAGGCCAACAAATTATGGCAATGGTGAACAACCCCCCACCAGACCTACACAGACATACTACAACAGGTCTGACAGTTGCATTCCAGTTCTGAATGGTAACAAGTCTGAAACTGAAATATATGCTATTAAGATCTAACATATGTACTCTACTGATATGCCTCCTGTCTGCATGATAGGTCACAATGCAATATGAAATGGAAGCCAACAGAGTAACCCAAATACCAGTACAGTCACTTCAAATGTTTAAGTTTGCAGGTGTGCACCCCCCCCCCCCCACAATCCCATGTAGAAATGCAGTAACGGCCTGCATAACTCTCAAATGGCCTACAGTCCTCTGGCAAAGGCCCATGCCTCACCCATAGTGCCAATGTATGGAATGTTAGGGGGTCACAACTAACAACCTAACAGTAAACAGAAAACAAATGCAAGGTCATGTTGACAAATGCCAGTAACATGCATTCTCATGTCCTACTGCAAGCACTGTGGAACAGGCCACAAATACTACTGGGATAAAGGCCTAACTATAGGGGTACCGCTGAGATATTGCTTACATAATGTTAGGTGGAGGAGAGAATAATGGGGGGGGTAAAAGCATGGATGTCATGGAGTGTATGAAGTCTGAAACTCTAATGTCCACCCATACTACTCCTGACTGCAAACCCATGAATGAATAGCTACAAAACCACTTATAAACCACAATGTGAAGGTAAACTGACTAGATGTATGAGTCCTGCCTATGGATAATGTTGGTGTATCTGTATAGCTGAGAGGTATGGCCCCAGCAATATATGGCCATTCCTTGAAGTTGAGAAAAGCAAAAGGAGGGGAACCCCAGCCAGCATACTAACAAGGTGGTGGGTCATTTACACAGAACCATCTGTCTATTGTTTGTAGCTACCCCTACACAATGGCAGGTGTGTGCCAGAATGTGTAGTCTGTATGCCTCAGAATATTGGTCTTAGCTTCATTCATCTTGTATTTCCCAGTAAATAACTGTGAGCAAAGAATGATAACTGTCAGTAGTTGATGACATGACACATCATAGTGTAAAACAGTACATATGTCAGAATATCTATGCTACAACCAAACATGCCACACAAGCAGCACAGACAGTAATAGTTACAGTATCCCCTGTATGTTAAGCCCATTGATTCTCCATATTGGCAACCTATCTACAGATATCATGCTGAAACAGTTTGCTAGGTGTAGCTGTAGCACAGAAAACTATGAACAGGAGTCCAACCCTCCCTGGAATGGATGCACACACTCACTATACAAGGTCATACTGGGCATGCTTCTACACTTAGAGAAATGAAGCCCATATCTCACAACACAGTGGACTACAGATATTGGTTATCCACAGCTATCTGTGCATATACACCAAACTATACACCATTGATACTTCACACACACAAACTGGATAGGAACAGACACACACATCTAAAGCCAACATAATATAATATGTCAAGCATACACACACAGATGTGGGGAAGAAAAGACAGACAACGACAGACAGAATCCCATTATGAGGCCTGTCCCAACCACTACACATCCCATTGGCCTATATCACATGATGTGCTGATGTAATTCACAGTAGAAATACCTTTGGTAAGCCCTCAGCCCTATAGTGTCAGTGGTGCTTGTGATAACTGTGTAACACTACAGTACAAATAGGTATCCTTGTAGCAGTTGTAATCTCAGTCCTGTCAAATGTGAAGTTGTGTGTGTGAGTGTATGTGTGTGTGTGTGTGTGTGTGTGTGTGTGTGTGTGTGTGTGTGTGTGTGTGTGTGTGTGTGTGTGTGTGTGTGTGTGTGTGTGTGTGTGTGTGTGTGTGTGTGTGTGTGTGTGTGTGTGTGTGTGTGTGTGTGTGTGTGTGTGTGTGTGTTTCTAGATGAATGCGCTTGAGGCCATTCACACTCACTACATCTCCTGTACCCCTCCTCAAGGACTGCTGCTGATGTCACTCACCCTCAAAGATACCTTTGGAAAGCTCCCCAACATATAAGGTAGGAGTTCCACTTCTGATCCTGGCGCCTGTGTAAATGCATTTTTGTAAGAGAGTGTGTGTATCCTTGTAGAAACCTGATTTTGTGGTCATTCACACTTACAACACTTCTCTTACCTCTCCTTTAGCACTGCTGCCTTTGTGACTCACCTTCAAAGATACCTTTTTTAGAGCTCTCCAGCATATAAGTTCCATGGCACTTGTGATAACTGTGTACTACTATAGTGTAGCAAACTAGTGAGGTAGGAGTTCCAATCTTGACCCTGGCAACTGTGTATATGTGATCGTTTGTGTCAGAGCGAGTGTGTGTTTCCTTGTAAAGACTGGATTTTGTGGTCATTCACACTTCCCTTACCCCTCCTTAAGCCCTGCTGCTGATGTCACTCAACTTCAAAGATACCTTTGCATAGCTTTCTAACATGTAAGCTCCATGGAATGTGCAATAAATACGGAACAATGTAGTAGCAATAACTACATATGTATGGATTTGAATCTCTTCACTGGCATGTGGTTGTGTGCGTGTATATGTATGTCCGTACCTCAAAGATTTTGACTCCAGTACACATCGCAGTGCCTGACTTTAGCAATCCTGCAGATATCGTCCTCCATAGAAGTACCTATTGGCAACCCAAAACCATGTAATGTCAGTGGTGCATGTGGGAAATGTGTAACATAATGGTCTAAAAAGATAGTTAAATAGAAGTTTGAATCTCACCCCTGGCAAATGTAAGTGTGTGTAGGGTAAACGTTTTTGGAATATCTCACCCACTACATCACTCAATGTCTATATTTACAAGGGCTGGTGATGCTCCTCACCTTAGAAGTACCTTGGGACAACATAGTAGCAATACATAGCTAGGTAGGGGTTTGAAACTCAGTACTGGCAAGTGTGTGTGTGTGTGTGTGTGTGTGTGTGTGTGTGTGTGTGTGTGTGTGTGTGTGTGTGTGTGTGTGTGTGTGTGTGTGTGTGTTTGTGTGTGTGAATAGTAATCCCACTGTGTTTGGTTGATGAATATCCCCTGTGACTGTAGTTATTAGCAATCAGAGGTGTGTCCAAACCAGAACATGTGCCATTCTCCATTCTACAACAGATGTTGTACATCAATATGTACCTATGTAAACCCTCAGCCCTATAATCTGTGAGGCATATGCAATCACTGTGTTACAGACCAGGAATTACTGTGCACATACTATGCCCTGCCTATGATATGGTGGATGTGTCACCACACCACCATATCCTGTGGCCTTGCTGCAGGGCCACATCCTGGTAACACACAGATCGACCTGAGACGTACCTCCTTGGACTACATGAAAAGAGACATTGAGGAGCTCTCTGATTATGTAGCCCAGGCAGGTATGACCCTGACCTTGAGCAGTATCCTACCTTCACCAAGAATGATGCCACAATACAGAGATAAGATGATCAGCTTTAACAATTGGCTTAAACTCTGGTGTCATTCAAAGGGGATCCAATGTCTGTCTGCCTGGGATGACATGCTGGACAAGCCACGCTGCTTCGCAAGGGACGGCTTGCACCTGTCACCCCTGGGATTCCGGATATTGGCAAAGGCTTTTGCCACCCCCATAGTGCCTTTTTAGGCAAGGCTCAAATTCTAAACCTACCACCCTAGAACAAAAAAAGGAAAAAAACTAAGGGTAATGCTGCTCAATGCCAGAAGTCTAAATCTCAAAATGCACGCACTCGAGGCCCTTCTCAGTTTGGAGAACATCGATGTCTGTGCAGTGACAGAAACCTGGTTCAAGGCTCCTGAGAGCACCCCAGCACTATCAGGTTTTACCTCTTATCATGCTGCCCGCCCCAAAATCCAGCCAATACCAAGAAAGGAGGGGTATCCATATTCATCAAGGACACCCACACCTCAAGTCTGGTGGCAACGCACGATGCATCGGAGACCATCCAGGTGCAATTAACCATAGGCAAGACTGCTCTGCAAATTGTAGCATGTTACAGGCCACCCTCACAAACTCAGGAACCTCACATGGCCTTCCTGAAAACACTAGAGGGGATAAATGTATCACCAAACACCATCATACTAGGTGACTTCAATTACCCTAATATAGACTGGGAACACTACTCAAGCCCAAACACCCTAGCCCAAAAGTTCCTGGAATTCATAAACTCAAATGCCATGGAACAACTAGTCACCATCCCCACAAGAGGAGAAAACATACTTGATCTCATCATCACGAACATGGGAGCACAATGTTCAACACCGGAAGTATACCCCTCACTGGTGAGATCAGATCACAAACTAATCTCGCTGGAGGTCCTCATCCCACCCCCACCTGAAATAAAAAAGACTACAGTAAAGAACTTCTCGCAAGCCGACTTCACACTTCTAAAGACTAGTGTGGTCTCCTTTAAGGCCCCCGAGCCGGCGGAAAACAGTACTCAAGCCGCTGAATCACTTACAAATGCCTTCTACCAGCACCTGCAGGACTGCAAGGATAAGGCAATCCCAAGCAAAACAAAGACTCTTTGTACCAAAGGCAAGCGTCCAGTCTGGTGGACCCCAGCCATAAACAAACTCTACAACAAAAGGAGGAAGCTACTACAAGATAGAGCAAAATCCTTAAAAGGTAAGACACCCTTGATCACTATAAGTAACAAACTAAGAGCTCTCATAAAATCATCCAAAGCAAATTTTGAGAGAAAAATAGCTAAAGACTCAAAAGACAATCATAAGACCTTCTTTAGCTATGTTAGAAACCTGGGAGGAAACTCCCAGATATGCTCAGAACTAGTTCAAAATGATGTGAAGATTACTGATCCTACAGACATTGCCAACATACTGGCTGACAGGTTCAGTGCAAACTTCTCTCCTCACTCCCCCCAAAAAGGAGAGATATCTATACCAAGCGATTGCAGCCCCCCAAACATCTCCAACGCCCAAGTGAGAACTGCTCTCTCCAAAGCAAAAACACAGCATCCATGGGACCTGATGATGTCCCCGGCTGTGTGCTCCACGAACTCAACGAGGAATTAAACCCACAGCTAGGACAGCTGTTTAATCATAGTCTTACCTCTGGATACGCACCAGGAGTGGCGCACTGCAACTGTGGTCCCACTTCACAAAGGCGGTGCCTCCACCGACCCTGGAAATTACCGGCCCATTAGCTTGACAAGCCTTATCTGCAAAGCCATGGACAGGATCATAATGGACCTCATAAATAAAGACATAGGGAATTTGCAGACTTTGGATCCATCACAGTTTGGCTTTGTCAAAGGCAGATCATGCCTTCTAAACTTGGTTGACTTTTTCGAAACAGTCACCAAAGCCATTGATGAGGGAAAGGCAGTCCATACAGCCTACCTCGATCTGGCGAAGGCCTTCGATACAATACCCCACTCGGGTATCACTGAAAAACTCATCAGCTTAAATGTTAACCCATACATCACAAGATGGGTTGCAAACTGGCTGAGTGACAGAACCCACAGGGTCAGAGTTGCTGGTGCCATGTCAGACTCAAAGCCTGTCACAAGTGGTGTACCACAGGGCTCAGTCCTGGGCCCACTCTTGTTTGGCATCTACTTTTCCGAAGTACAAGCAAACACAGGAGGGTTATGGCTGACAAAGTTTGCAGATGACTGCAAACTGGGCGCCATAGTAGAAAACACATCTGACACAGATATCCTTCAGAAGGGTCTCACAGAAATGGATAACTGGTGCCAAAGCCATGGCCTAAAGTTAAATGCCAAAAAATGCATAGTCATACCCTTCGGGAAAAACAAGGTTACCCCTTGCTACCAAATAGGTGGCAATCCACTGAGCACAGAAGAAGTTATCAGGGACCTGGGGACCCAGGTTGATAGCAGTCTGTCATTCGACACCCATGTAGCTAAAGTAGTTAGGAAGACCTTCTACATTGCCCACCTTATCATGAAGGGATTCTCATCTAGATCAAGGGAGGTGATAGTCTCCCTATACTCATCACTCATCAGACCAATGATTGAGTACAATGCCCCATTCGGAATGTATCTGACCCGACACTTGCAGCAGCTGGAGAGGCCACAAAAGTTCCTCACCAAAAGGATAAAGGGTCTCAAACATCTGTCCTATGCTGCCCGACTGAAAGAACTCCAGCTCTATTCAGTCGCTTACCGCTTGCTCAGAGGTGACCGTTGCCTAACATACAAGGCCATGTCAAACCCAGATTTGATGAATATGCTTCACCCTCAAAAAATCTAGATCCGTCAGAGCCACAAGGGCGGGAGACTTAAACCTCGACACGGCTATTAATAGGACGTGCTGGAGGGATAGATTCATCACCCAAAGACTCCCTATGCTGTGGAATAAAATCCTGGTATATGTGAGGCAGAGCACCTCGCTGGCCTTGTTCAAGAGAAATCTTGACCAATGGATGGGAGAGCGCAGATATACCCCAGGGATTACCTCAGTGTCACTGCTCGACAGAGGCACAGCAAAATAATGGGTATAGTTCCCCATACTAAAGGGGTGGCGTAAGCCACAAAACTATGGGCTAGGCTTGTAAATGCCCTCGGGCAGATAGCCTAGTATGAACCTATGAACCTAAGATGTCTACAACAGAAATGAGATACAGCATATGAGAACACATTCACTCAGCACTTCACTTGTGGGGGGTGAGAGGGTTAAAGCTGGCACTGAATGTGTTGCCAAGACTGTGGCCAATATCTTTAGTCTCAGGATAGGTATTAGCTTTGTGCAGTAACTCACAGCACTTGTGTTTAATGCTGTAGAAGTTGTTGATGTAACTATCAAGGCTGTTGTGAGTGTCATCAGTGTCTGCTGCATCTCTGCTGCCAAAGATGCCTGTCGGGGACTCCATGAGGGATCCAAAGTTGTGTTTGAGGCTAATAAGGAAGTTCAACAGTGATGGGACACCACCTTTCCCTGCAACAGTCTCCTCCTTCTGATGTACACTTTAGTAATGACATGGGACCATCACATTGTCTCCCAGTGTTTGGAGGACAGTGTCTGGGTTCTGTTGGTTCTGGCTAGTACCATGCATTTATGTACCTGTTTGTTCAGTGCCTATGTGTATGATTCCACAGTCATGCAGCTACATCCCATTGTCATGGGTGCAGTGAAGATATCCACCCCAGTTTTCATGGCTGCAAAGTCAGCTTTGGAGAGTTTTTGCCTGGTGGTTATCTTTGTGGGGGGGTGTGGCTGTCATATTGTGTTCCATGTTTATTACAGCCTGTGTGAATCTCACCATGCAGGGATTGACATCTGGGGATGAGCAACTGTCCCATATTTCAGTGGTCATCACAGGTCAAGGTTGTTGCATCCTCTACCAGGGGTCAGTAGGAGCTGGTCTAGGGCAATGGAAATGATGAATCCCAGAAGTGTTGTGCCACTGCACTGGTGATTGGCTACATTCCCCAGGTGATGGAGGTGCAGTTGAAGACTCATAATATGTCAGTGTTGCATTGGACCATCAGAGATGGCAGTGTGTTGAGGAATGTACATTGACAGTCTAAGGACAGAGATGTGGACCCAAGCAGCCTATGGTCTGGATAGCACTATTACCCAAAGGCAGTTGTAGTGGAAGTATCTCCAATGCATTATGATGGGATTCTAGTCTGGAGGTGTTCCTCTCCATAAAGAATATGGAGAAAATATTACCTGTGGAGATGTGGTGTGGTCCATGTTTGAGGTTTGACAGCTGTGGAATGCTTAATTTCCTGCTACTGCAGGTCTGCTGTCTGCTGCTGTGAACCACCTCTCCATTACAGCAGACATGTGTCCTCCACTCCAACTGCTATGAATGACTGCATCCTGACATTTAGATGTCCACTGTTGAGCAGAATGACCCTCAGATTGCATACACGTGTAGCTGTTATGGTTTTAATAACATTAGGAACACTGCCTAACAAGGCACTATAGGGGTGGCAAGACAAGCAGCCAGTACCTGGCAACCCATTTGTGACAGATGTAGGACATCCATGGTAAGTCACTGGGTTCTGTCAATCATGCCATCCCAAGCAGAGAGGTCCTGGATCTCCTGAGAATGACACATAACATGTAAGCCACTGTTGCAGTCAACCCCCTGTTGATAGTACCACATCATCATTCTGGTGACAGTGGTACACTGCCCAGGGCTACTGCACACCTGCCTGAACCACATAATCAGAGAGTTCAACCATGGCTCCTATCATGTAGTACAGGGATGTGTATCCCAATTCATTCACACCCACATGGATACGGAGTGACACTTGTAGTTGTTGGGGTGTGACATAACCGGCTGTGTCATATGTTAGATGCTAGCATGTGACTGATATATGGCTGCCACCTGCTCCATATTCAACTTAGTGAGTGGGATGTGTGTGCCTCAGTATTGAGTTACCCGTGATCACTGTATTGTGCAAGATGGTTAGCCTTAAGGGCTTAGGTTGGGGGCACACTGTGTAGGTTAAATATGTGACCCTTGGCATGTGCCATGTCACATTGTCTGAGTGGTTGTCTACCTTGCTGGTCTGTGTTGTTTGGGTAGATGTCCATTGAGTGCCTCTGGGAAGGTGGGAGTGTGGGTTTTCACTGTATGTCATGGCTGTCAAAGTGGGTGTCATGATGAGCTACGTGTTCCACATGGTGTGATGCAGGTGTTGATCTTATCCTCTTGACTTGCTAGTCCAGTCTTTGCTGGAGAGTGCATATGTCCACATTGGGTGATATATGGGTAACCCTCACAGGTCTGAGTGTTGGAGTGTAGAGGGGAGGGTTGTCTGTGTACATGCAGCAGTTGCAACATTGCTCCAGAATGGACATGTGCACCAGGTCAATGGGTGAAAGCACAGATAACCGCCCTTCAAACATGCCAGGAGGGGTGGACATAACTATTAAGTACTGGGGCGACATCAGTGATGAATGAATACTGCTGACAGCTCACATGTCCACACTTCATGATACAATAACCTGAAGAAGTGCCAAGCCATAATACTAGCTGAAGTGCAAGACAGAAAGAACTAGCATGATGTATGTGTGGAAAAGAAGGCAGACTGTCTGCCACCTGTAATACTTTACCACAGCTGTGCAGTTATCAGCAGCTTTGGCCATGTGAAAGTTCAGTAAGCTCTGTAGTGCATGTGATAACTTCGTAACACTGTAGTAGACATACCTAGATAGGCAGGAGTTCTAATTCCAATACTGGCAGGTGTGTGTGTGTGTGTGTGTGTGTGTGTGTGTGTGTGTGTGTGTGTGTGTGTGTGTGTGTGTGTGTGTGTGTGTGTGTGTGTGTGTGTGTGTGTGTGTGTGTGTGTTTGTGTGTGAATCATGTACGTTCTGGCCCATACCATTTTTGACCTGTGTACTACCCTTTACACTTCCCTTCACTCCAATTTAGTAGACCTGTTGATGTCAACCACCTTAGAAGTACCTTTGGAAGAGGTGGAGATATATAAGCTCTGTGGTGCATCTGATAACTGTGCAGCACTATAGTAGGGATACCTAGATAGGCAGGACGTCTAATCACAATGCTGGCAATTGTGTGCATCTGTGTGCGAATCATGTACTGTCTGGCTCATACCATTTTTGATCTGTATACTACCCTTTACACTTCCCTACACTCCAATTTAGTAGACCTGTTGATTTCATCCACCTTAGAAGTACCTTTGGAAGAGGTGGAAATGTGTAATCTCTGTGGCACGTCTGATAACTGCGTAGCACTATAGTAGGAATACCTGGATAGGTAGGAGTTCTAATCCTAATGCTGGAAACTGTTTGTGTGTGAGTGTGAGGATCATATCATGTGTGGTTTATATCATTTTGATGTCTATACCATACACAGCTGGTGACCACCTCCCACTGCCATTACTTTATATAGTGTGGTGACAGCATCTGCCTCACATGCAGCAGATTAAACCATTGTAGAGTCCTCTGTACAGATTTGTCTGGAATATCCATATGTTTGAAGCCTATACATGGTCGGAAGTGATCTGTGTGCCTTAACAATGCCCATGTATGTGATATTATAGCCACAGTGAGTGTATTGACACATATGGCAGCATGAGGTATCATATCTAACTGAAACATCATGTGGATAGGATGTCTGCTGCCCTCACAGGTGTCCTGCCTTGTAGGTGCAATACATGAGTACAGATGCTTGGCATTACAATTGAACTGTACCTGTTATGGGTCACATTAAAGGCTGGAAGAGGTGTGGACTGTCATATTGTTGTCCTAATTAGTATGTAACAGGAACACCTTGCATCTTAAGAGGAGTGTGTACGCAATTTATATCTACTGTATTCCAGTAATGTGTCATGCATGAGCCTACCTTAGGCCATTTGTCCAGCAAAATTTGCTGGCCTCTGTCCAGACGTCTTGGCACTGACAAGTTGTTATCTATGCTGCAGGAATGTTGAATTCACATCAGATAGGCCCCAGTGGTGACCACGGTGATGCAATACAGTTAACCCCAACACAAGTGAACATGCACAACAAGCAATATAGCTATTGCATATAGCAATATAGCTATTGCTGATGGTTGTGTGCATGGTAAATTGCATGCACTTCACATCCATGGGATATTGCCAGGCAACAACAGAACAATGTAATATTCACCAGCTTCAGGCTACTGTCCCATATGCAGACTAGAGGGTCCTAGGTAGTCATGAGAGGGAGTTATTGTCAGCATACGCACATGTGGCCTTGGTATAGGATGGATGCAGCATGTCTACACATATACAGTACTAACAGCAATAATACACAATCTCCTGTCCTCACCATAGATGTGCACCTCTGTGCATTAGAAAACCCCATCCACAATTGCAGTCAGACCTGACACATGCATATAGATACAATACAGTTACATGTATGTCTGATACATTAGTGTATTAATCCCCACTGGGCCCTTACCTGCACACTACTCATGTAGTGTGTGTGTGTGTGTGTGTGTGTGTGTGTGTGTGTGTGTGTGTGTGTGTGTGTGTGTGTGCAACCCACCTCCACAATGGTTCCCTCAGCATCATGGTTTGTGCATTCAGTGTGTGGCCCAAGTGAGGTGAGGAGCTCCTCGGTGTGTGTCAGTGGGGGCTGGATGACTGGGCCCCCACCTGGGGATAGCTGGTCCCTACCTACAGCAGACGCCCATTGATAGGCATGGCACTTAATGCCAGTGGCCCACTGCTGCACATGCACATAGGTTCTGCTGTGCAGGCTGGCATCATTTACCCTGTGGACCACACTGTTCCACAAGGCAGTCCTCTCCTGTACATCTTCTGCTCTCTGTCCACATGACAGGCCATAATGCCCAATCACATATAGGTTCATAGGTTCATAGCTAGGTACTAGGCTATTGGCCCAATGGCCTACGTAAGCCTAGCCAACAAGGTTCCCTGGCTTATGCCACCCAAGAAAGTTATTTTCCTGTGCCACTGTCGAGCAGAGACACAGAAGTGATTCCTGGGGTGTATTTCCTATTTCCCATCCACTCATCAAGATTTTTCTTGAAGAGTGCTAATGAAGAACTTTGCTTGACATAGATGGGTAGCCTGTTCCAGAGTATGAGAAGTCTCTGGGACAGGAATCTATCCCTTCAGCATGTCCTGTTTATTGTGGTGACAAGGTTTAGGTCCCTATAGAGTGTAACTCGGAGAGATTGGGATTTCTTTAGGTGTAGCATGTCCAACAGCTCTGGGTTTGACATAGCTTTATATGTTAGGCAGAGATCACCTTGGAATAGGCGATATGCTCCGGAGTAAAGCTGGAGTTTCTTGAGGCAGTCAGTGTAGGGCATTTATTTGAGGCTAGTAATCCTCTTTGTGAGGTACTTCTGTGGCCATTCCAGCTGCTGCAGATGTCTTGTGAGGTACATTCCAAAAGGGGCATTGTACTTTATAATGGGTCTAATGAGTGTTGAGTAGAGGGGAACAATGACCTCTTTTTTCCTGGATGAGACCCCTTTTATGATGAGGTGTGCCACGTAGAAGGACTTCGTGACTACTGTCCACCTGGGTCCCAAGGTCTCTTATCATGCATTCGGTGTTAAGTTGATTGCTGCCTATGTGGTAGTTCATGGGTACACAGTTTTTATCAAAGTGGATGACACTGCTCTTTTTGGCATTGAGCTTGAGGCCATGGCTCTGACACCAGGTATCTGTCTCAGCGAGGCCCTTCTGTAGGATGTCCACATCATTTGGGGACTTGACTATTGCTCCTAGTTTGCAGTCATCTGCGAACTTTGTTAACCAGAGGCCTTCTGTGTTAGCCTGTACTTCAGAGAAGTAGATACCAAACAGGAGAGGTCCCAGGACTGAACCCTGTGCTACTCCACTTGTCACTGCTTTGAGGCCAGATTTGGAGTCTGCACCTTTTACAGTGCGGGTTCTGTCAGTGAGCCAGTTGGCAACCCATCTTGTGACATAGGGAATTATACCAAGTTTAGTGAGTTTAGCTATAATTCCAGAATGAGGGATGGTGTTGAAAGCCTTGGCGAAGTCAAGATAGGCTGTGTGAACCACCTTACCCTCATCTATGGCTTTGTTGACTGTCTCAAAGAAGTCGATCAGGTTCAGGAGGCATGATCTGCCTTTCACAAACCTGAACTGGGTGGGATCCAGAGTTTGGAGGTTACCAATGTCTTTGTTTATGAGTTCCATGATGATACGTTCCATGGCCTTGCAGACCAGGCTTGTCAGGCTAATAGGTCGATAGTTCCCATGGTCAGTGGTGGCTTCCCCTTTGTGGAGTGCGATAACTGTTGCTGTGTGCCATTCAGTGGGCACAAAGCCTGATGCGAGGCTATTATTGAACATGGTGCTTTAGTGGGGAGCCAGTTCATTCTGAGGTTCATGTAAAACACAGCCTGGGATGTTGTCCGGTCCCATGGATGCTGTGTTTTTGGCCTTAGAGAGTGCAGCTTTTACCTGCGTAGTTGTGATTACAGGGACACTGCATTCTTCCTGTATAGGTATGGGCCCTATAGGGGGTGAGAGGGGGGTAAAGTTAGCACTGAACCTATCTGCCAGGATGCTGGCAATATCATTTGGTTCTGTAATTTTCTTGACTTTGTGCTGTAACTCAGAGCAGATCTGGGTGTTGCCATCGAGATTCTTGACAAGACTATAGAATGCTTTGTGGTTGTCCTTGGAATTAGTGGCAATTTTGTTTTCGTAGCTAGCTTTGGAGGATCGTATAAGGGATCTCAGCTTCTTACTGAGGCTGACCAGGGAGCTCCTCCACAGTCAGACACAGACCTGACACCATCCAAACACCATTCACATGGAAGATGACCACTGTCAACCCTCTACACAGAAAGGAATGGAGGACATATTGGGTGATGATGTCTGTTTCTCCAACAGAAAATGCTGGTAGGTGAGCATTATGCATGTTACCTGGAAGACATAAACAGGAAAAGGTCACAGGACCTCATACAGTTGTCAAAATGTACATCAATAGTGGATATTACTTGCAAATAATCCAGACTACACCGGAACCCTCTAAACTATCATGGCTATAGCAGCTTGCATTACACACCTGTCCCTTAGCTATCTTATTACACCCAATATTTGACACTTGATTGCATAATCCTTTATTCTCCATTCCTTTCTGTGTCATACTCATAATCACAGGTAACATGGATATGGAAAACATCCCATTAACTGGCCTAGCACTGGCACAGTCACAACTGTTTGACAGATACCCCTGTGCTTGTCATATATGAGCTGTCCTTTCCCGTGTGAGTCAGGCTCCTAAGCTGTGATCCCATCTCACAACCTCTCAGAGCATCACATCTGGACAATGCCTAGAATGATGGGTGAATAAATAGGGCCATACTTTAAAAATACCTGTTATAAACATAGGATGTTCATAGAATGATACATTTAGCATTATGGTGAATATTCTTAAGGATGTGGAGTCTTAAACTCAAGTGTTTGTCATTACCTGATGAATTCAATCCTCAGCTATTTGCCAGAAAAGTACAGATCTCAGGAGGAACAGACCAAGATACATGATGGTAAAATGTGGACATTCTGTGAGGATCTGTACAGTTGAGAGGTATGTCTCTGGTATCTCCCACTGCAGAGAGGGCCAGATGCTATGGCCATAGCAGCTGTTTAGCATTACTTTAGCACAGCATGTCTTGTTGGGACATGTATTCCTCCAAATCATATTTCCCGTTATTACAGACCAAGTACTGCATTCAATTACTTGCTTACATGTTCCACGTAGCTTTTTTCTTTCTTCTCTTTTCCACTTTATGTTTCATTTGCTGTTGCTCTCTCTCCCTATGTGTGCACTACAGGGACAGAGCTGGTTTGAATAGGTG
>NC_056733.1:1200668569-1200688569 GCF_019279795.1 Protopterus annectens
TGGGTTGAAGACCTGCAAAAGCTGTTTATTTGTTGCTAGACACAACAAGGACTGTTGGATACAGAGTGGTTAAAGCAGTTTTGAGAAGCTTTGAGCTTTTTTGTGCAGGTTTGCTCAATGGTAGGCAGTGCTAATGTATGGTCAAACAAGGAGGTACTTACACCATATAGGCTTCACTTACCAATGTGCAAATCTGCTTAGCATTTACATTTAAGCAATGCTGAAACATGCTAAGCATAGCTTAGCCTTTGTAACCAGTGATCACTTTCCAGTCTAAAAAAAATAGCAGGGTAATGACATCTTTAATAAGTGTACTTAATTCCCTATACAGAATATGCTTCTATGTGTTGTCATTACAGTAGCAAGGGGTGTGATTATTCTGTGTGGGACACCTGGATATACACGGGCAGTACCACAATCTTTTCTCTTTGGATTTGTTTCATACATGGGTAATATCCCAGGTTATAAGCAGTCACAGTTGCATGTTACAGCAGCTACAGTGCACTGGTTGACAGAAATATTTTAACACATATGGTATCATTACGTTAGTGCTTTTATCAGTGCTTTTTCAAGTAAGAGCAGATTGCAGATTGTAGTACTGGAACTATACACCCCTGCATACAAAGCTGGACTTTGAGTACTGAGTATCTTGTTTTAGGTGTTTGAGCTGTATGTTTATATGTATCTCCTATTGGATATTGATCTGACATGTTGATATTAACTTTAGACTACTATATTCTTTGGACATGTCCTTGAGGACTGCTGTCATGTAGTAATGGCATACCTTTCAGTTTCAAACACTTATCTTTCAAAGCATTCATCCTAATGCATAACCTGTTGGCTAACAACTTTCTGTCTGTCCTTTGTACAGATGTGCAGATGTCAGGTATTTTTTTATGGCCATACCACTATGTAGGTGCCCACATTGTATTGTGCTGTGAGCTTGGACACTGCTGCTAGTTCCGACATATGGGATATTCCTTAATGTGGTCCTTGCCCCATTTCCTTGCTTGTGTGAGGGACATTACATAGGTGGTGGCCTACAGATTCACATACAGTAGGTGGCAATACATCACAGGACAGAACATGTGGAGACAGCCAACCAAAATGGGGGACATATACCCAGATTTCTAAACAGATTATATGTTATCAGTGCTGTTATATACATGGTGGATTGATAGAGTGACATGGTTTGTGTGGACATGCATTGAGTGTGTGATGTCACGACTTACAGTGATATGTCTCTTATATACCTCTCCACTAGCATGCTGTCCACAGACTGGCCACATGTCTACTTGTCATGTTTTGTGTGGTCATCCGACAGTTGGTGTCCTTGGTAAATCAGCTGTGGACCCTGGGGAATGCAATCAGTAAATACTCACATTTATTGGTATTACCAATGTCATTTTCCTCATAAAGGATGTTACAACAAACCCAGTGACATCTGCAACTGTCTCAATGTATGACAGCAGTATGTCCAATCTATCCCTGTGTTTGTGCCTCTTTTCCCACCTAGTGATATAGGGGTTAATGCTGAGCTTAGTGAGTGGGGAATGTTATCAATGGCTTTGGCCAGATCAATGTAGGCTGTATGTGTCACCTTGCCTTCATCCACCCCAGGTGACTGACAGCAAGAGGTTGACCAGGTTGAATGAGCAGGTATGACCTATCCTTCACAAAGGTTAACTGTGTGGGATCCTGAGTCTGCAGATTCCCATATCCTTGTTTATTAGGTGCATAATGATGCATTCCATAGCTTCACATAACAGACTTGTCAGGCAGTTGGGGCAGTATTTCCCAGGGTCTGTATTTACACCTTGTTTGTGGAGAGGGGTAACTGTAGCAATGCACAATTCAGTAGGGACAAAACCTGAGGTGATGCTGTGCTTGAACAGGGCACACAGGTAAAGTGCCAGGTCACTCTGTAGTTCATGTAGAAAACTGTCAAGGATAATCTCAGGTCCCATAGAGGCTGTATTCTTGGCCTTGGACGGTGGTGTTGTAACCTGTGCTGCAGTAATACTGGGTGACTGGCAGTGTACTGGTATTGTAATTGATCCGTTGGGGAGGAGTGAAGGGTACTGTTTGCACTCAAGATGCCAGCCAGTACATTGACATTATTTGTTGGCTCAGTCTGGGAGGTACCATTGTCTAGTAGCTCAAAACAATTCTTGGTATTACCATGGAGATTCTTTACATAAATGTATGAGGCCTTGGTTGTCTTTACTATGTCCTCCAAGTCTGTTCTCACAGCTAACTTTGTAGTATTTGATGAGGGACCTCAGCTATTCATTGAGGCTTCTAAGGGTTTATTTCCTGTCTTGGGACTTAACCTTATTCCGTATCAGTTCCATTCTTCTGTTGCACAGTTTCTTTATGGCAGGGGACCACCAGATCAGCTTCTTTTTTTTGGAGATGAGGGTCTTGGTTGCATTGGGTAAATTGGTATTCATGCATTTGTGTACATGTTCATAGTGTATTGTTTGATTTTGCTGTCATGCAACTAGTCTCCATTTGCATGACTGCCATGGGGTTAGCCACCTCTGCTTTTATGAGGCCATAGTGAGCTTTGGAAAGGCTTTTCATTGTGGTTACCTGTGCAGTGGGAGTAGGATGGCTGTGGATTTCCAAAGGTGATTACTTTGTGTTCAAATATAACAAGTGAGGTGTTGACTGTTAGAGTATGCTCAATAAGGTATTAAGGTTGAAAGTAATTCTGCTACAAATATGCAAAATAAATAAGGTATAAAGTAAAGCTTGCTTAAATCTAGAAATAGAGTTTAGCAATGTGTGATTAGCATCCATATCAAATGACTGTGGCTTGAAAAATAAGGAATTTGCTTAATGGACATGTTTTCCTACAAAATCAGCAAAACTGTATGCATTTTACACTGTCAGCAAGAAAGCTGACCTCTTACAGACTTAGCAAAAATGTAAAAAACAGGATGTATGCATTTCACATTGTCAGTAAGAAAGCTAAACTGGTTCCTTAAAGAATGGACTAACAGGAACATAATCTGTATGTGTTTTTATCATATGAGATTGTTAAGTAAGGACGTTTGAATGGGCATACTTTCATCAAGTCACAATTTGCACAACATGTTTACTTAAAAGACAATATCCACATTGTTTCTCTACAGGATAAAAACATATTTTCTGCAAACATCAGCAAACAGATGTCTCAATACAAAGTCTAAAATAGAATACCAAGAAGAAAAACAGGATGTAAAAACACTATAAAAAGACTATAGCAGATAAAATTGTTAGAGGTATTTGTGTAGGAACACATTTGTTCCAAGGTAATACTGTATCTCTCACAACATCCATGCAGTTTGAGAAGTAAAATAGCACAGTACCTGAAGCTGTAATGGTAGTCCATGTGATTTGTTATAAAAAGTTATTTATGAGTTACTGCTCATAAAGTGATAGAGTTTGGTGCTGCATCAGTGTATATTCTGCAAGTTTCTCTGGGCAACAGACTGTGAATGCAATTATAACTAGACTTTGATTTAAGCAGAATCCAGTCAACAAGGCCTTAGTGTCTTAAGAAGACTTTGGATCCATCACAGTAAGCAGCACCTTGATAATTAATTTTTCAATGGCGAGCCTAGCCTGCATTTGAAAAGAGAGGGAGTGATAAGGCTTATAGAGGGTCACTTCAGTCAAATTGCAATAACTAACATTTGTGTAAATCCTAAACAGAAATACTTCAGTTTATGCAGGTTGCAGCAGTAAAGATTTTCAGAAGTCTGAATCCAGATTGAGCCTGCAGTGCAGGAAAGTCACAGTGCCATACATTCTCCAAGAAAGGTGGACATCTTTTCACAGCAGCTCGCTGCCTGCTGTGTTTCACTAGCTTCTCGAGTGTCTCTGAAAACTTGTCAGCCATCTGCAACAACAGCCTGATCACCTGTTTTCTTGCTAACTGGTAAGACCTTTTTCTGTGTCACATTTTTAGTATGGATGCTATTAGACAGAATTCAAACAAGTGTAAGCCAAGCTTTACTCTTAATGTAGTAGAACGACCAGATAAACTATGGAGTAAATTGCAATGTTGCTATACACAGCACATTAGTAATTGTAAAAACGTATTAGGGCAAGTTGACATACAGGCATTATGTAAGTGGATTGTAACATTTGATTGGTATTTGCAACAAAAAATGAAGTATATCATAATAAATGTTTACTGTGCGATTCAACAGAAACTGCATTTTATGTGCCATGCAATAAAAAAGTATTGCATGATATTGCTAAATAAATAGACTGTGAAAACAGAATTTTTCATGATAAAGAATTAACTAAGGGTAAAGTCTTTTCATTATATTCAGATGTAAAGCAGTTATGTCCTGTTAGTAAATTAATCTCCGAATTACAGCAGTCACATCTGTTATTGACAGAATCCCCTGTAGATCTTGTGACATCCTTTAAAAATTATGTTTAAGCATGGAGTGATGCCATGACTACACATACAGATGAGGATAGAAACAAGGCTTATGATAATTTGACAGAAGAATTTAACAAATTCTTAAAGGACAAACAAGGTGAGTTTAAAAAGTTCAGGAATGACATTCAAGACTTCTGTCAAAAGTGCATAAGAGCCCTGCAGTCAACAGAAGAATCTAATAACAGGTATCATACATCCCTTAAACAATTGCAGGCAGAAATGACAGACCTTAAACAGCATTTGAAGGAAAAGGAAGAATAATTAGATGAATTAACAGAGACTAAACTACAAAATACTGTTTTGATATCCCAGCTTAAGGAAGAATTAAAAACCCAAAACCAGTCCAAATTATAGAACAGGGACAGGGAACCACTACAGTGCTATATACACAGTCTAGGTAATTACAGAGTTTACTGCAGTGAAATGGTAAAAAAGGCATATTTTATAACAAGCTTGCATTTAAAGAATGGGTATCATACACAGCAGGATCTGGTATATGGACAGATGCATTACTTAGACGTTTTTGGATTTTCATTCCCAAATGTTTTAAAACTTTCATTCAAAGACACTTATCAGTTAAACACTAAAGTAGGACGCATAACAGCCATTCTAATGGCATTTACACAAGGGCAGCCACTCACAGCTAAGTTATTAGATAATTTTAAAATTACTATCACAGATAAATTAATGGAACAAAGCAAAAATTTTAGGCTTGCCTTTCAAATCATATATCAAAAATCAGACAGAGACATGGGAAAAAGAGAAATACAAAAACAGCTAACACATTGCTTCTTAGAGCAAGTAAAGGGGGTCCAGGGGATATTAATTGTACCTATGAAGAAAATTCTGATACCCTCAATGATTTGGTACAAAAATTAATATGGAGATAGACTATGGCCAATGATGGGACATTATACTCACACCATATTTTTGCATTTGAAGATGATAGTGAGCCATTTGAGGTAATTGGTGAAGTAAAAAACAGGGGAAGGCAACGGTGGTGTGACCAACCTCCAGCAGAAAGGCTGCATCTGCACCATCAGCTCCTGCCTCTATGTCTATAGCACCAGGATCAGGCACAGGTAATGAACAAAAGGCTCCAACATACTTCTTTTGTAAAAACAATAGGACATCTTAAACAAAATTGTGATCATTATAAAGCCTGGCATAAAAAGAAGGAAGAACAGAGGGTGTTTCCAAAAACAGAGACAAAAAATGTACAAGTAAAGTCAGAAAAGCAAGATTATGTACAAAAACCTTACAATATTGGTAACAATAGCTATAAGGGCCATCAGTATACAGGAAAAGGGGAAGTATGTCCTGTAGATTTTCAAACAGTTTTGCCTGTAAATCTGAAACATTTGATAGAATAGGCAGAGGGAATAGCTAGGCAACAGTTAAGGAAATATATTGAAAAGCCTAAATATGTAGATCACTAAGACACAAAGGAAGATGGCAAGCAAGAACAGCTGGGTCACTGTGGAAAAATGTCTTATTAGACACAGGAGCATCAGTATCTGTCACAAATAGACAGTTATTAGCAAGTCCTATAAAAAAAGGTTTGCATTTCAGCATTTAATGGCACAGGATGCTATGCAGCGAGTAGCCAAAATGTGGACATACAGTTTAGCCAAGTGGGACAGACATGGAAGTGTGCATTTTTAATGCTTCCATCCTGCTCACCTACCATTATTGGTATTGACATTCTAGGACCTTTGAGCATAGTAATTGACTTGCCTAACAGTATTTTGTGGATAGGAGACAGGAAAAAAAGGAGAGAGAGAAAGAAGTGCAGGTTGCTGTGCAATCTCTCTTCCTGAAAAACCTGACAAACCTACAGGATATGTGAATACAGACAGTGAGGATGTGTGTAAGCATTTACAGCAGCAATTCTCAAATCTGTGGTCCGAGGGTCCCAGTGATTGTGAGAAACTAGAAAGCCCAGTAGGGGTAGGAAGTGATCAAGACTATATACCACCTTTTCAAAAACAATATCCTATTCCTAGGGAGGCAGAAGAACATATGGAAAAATGTATTTCAGAATGGGAAAAGGAAGGGATTATACAAAAAGGCAACAGTCCTATAAATTCACCAATCTGGCCAGTCAAGAAAAAAAGATGGTAATTATCATCTTGTTATTGATTTACGGAAGGGTAATCAATATACTATTCCTAGAGCACATTTGATTCCAGGAGTCCCAGAGATGGCTGCACATATTAAACCACAAAGTAAGTGGTTTACAGTAATATATTTGTTAAATGGCTTTTTTTCCAGTACCACTCAGAAAAAAAGATTGGTCAAGATTTGTCTTTACATTTAAAAAACAGCAATATGTCATGACAAGGTTACCACAAGGATTTCAAAATACTCCAGCTATTTTCCAACAGACAGTAGGATCCATTCTACAACATTTGGAAAAGGATGATTCAGTGTTACATTACACTGATGACATTTTGATTCAGTCAGAGACAGTAGAAGAGCATGTACGGCTTCTTAAAAGAATTTTTAATACTCTACAGCAGGCAGAGTTTAAGGTTAAAAATGAAAAATTTCAGTTTATGTCACAAGAAGTCAAGTTTCTAGGTACTATTATAAATCCAATGGCAGTTCTCCTTGCTCTATGCATGTGCAAGGCATTTTACAGATGGAAAAGCCACTAAATATAGCAGACCTACATAAATTCATGGGAATCATGAATTACAATAGGGACTTTATAGATGATTATGCAGCTGTGGCTGCTCCGCTATACAAAATGTTACAGGAACAAAAGAACTCCACCTTGTTAGAGTAGGGATCCCATGAAGAGGAGGCATTTTCACAAATAAAAGTAAAATTAGCACAAGCTACAGAATTAATAGCACCCACACCAAGATTACTGTTTGTGCTACAAGCAGCAGCAGGGAAAAAACACTGTATGTGGTACTACTACAGGAATGGCCACATGGTAGTGACAACAGAATGGAAAAAACATTACCACCAATCACTTTCTGTAGTAGAAAGATGACTTCAGTGGAATTGGGCTACAACCCATGTATACAGCAATTATTAGCCATTTACTGGGGTATTAAAAAAACTGAGTATTTGACTGTATTTTCCAGCATTATAGTACAAACACCACATCAAGCAGTAAAAGCTCTGAGAGACAATTTTGAAATAAATAAAATCACAGACAGTATTAGTCAGGCAGTCTTTGCAAAATGGATGGCACGTTTCGGAATGAAAACTATCACTATACAGACAGGGGACAAATACTATTTGTCAAACCACATGGGATATGAAAGAAAACAGCATAACTGTTTAGAAAAGATAATGTCATCTGATGTGCAATTTTTAGCATCTGATTTTGATCACTTTAAGCCATCCATCTTTGTAGAAGGAGTGCAATATTGGGACAAAGGCAGATACTGGACAGGATTTGCTGTAGTTCCAGAGAATCCACAGCTGGGTTCTCCCAAACTAATCAAGTTACCAGGGCATATGCCAGCTCAAAGAGCTGAACTGGAGGCTGTACTGTATGTGCTAAAGTATTACAATCCTGTTAACATTTTTTTTAGATAGTGCTTATGTAGTAAATTCTTTAAGACTGCATATGGAAACCTGGGTAAGGCGAGGATTTATGGATAGTGCAGGTAAACCATTACGGCATGCTGAAGTATTAAAAGGCATATATAAAGTTATAACAATGTCAAATCAACAGGGACAGTATAGCATCTTAAAAGTAAAAGCACAGCAAAAGCCAACCAGTGAAACATACAGGTTAAATGCGTTAGCTGATACTTTGGCAAAACAAGCAGCACAAAATGGAAAAGAACTTCCAGAATATGAGTATGCCAGTGTAGAAGTTAGTGTCTTAAAAGAGTTAGAGAAAGAGTCAATAGAAAAAGACCTTGTAAATATACAAAAGCAACAGAGTTTAAAAGAAGAAACTGATCAGTGTAGACTAGCGGGTATAACACCAAAGGAGTACTATGCATACACTACCTCCAAGGGGCTACAGTTGCCATATGTACCATTTCAGTTGGCACGCCAGTCGGTCAAGTTAAATCACCAAATACTGGGACATGTAGGAGCTGATAAGCTATGGGAAGTTGTAAAAGAAAAGTATTGGAACCCAAATTTAAAAAAGGTCTGCAAGCTAATTGTAGAAGAATGTTTAATCTGTCTGCAGGTAAATGCTAAAGGCAAAAGGCCTCAGTTACATCGGGTGCAGCCAGCTGATGGGCCAGGTATGCAGTTCAAACAGATTATGCAGGTCCTTTGCCAACAGCAAAGGGAGGTTATAGATACCCACTGGTAGTAGTGGATGTTTTCTCAAAATGGGTAGAAGCAATTCCTACCAAAACAATAACGGTAAAAGCAACTGCAGAAGCTTTATGGAAAAAATATCTTTTGCCATTGGGGATGGTCATGGGTCATAGAGTCAGACAATGGCCCACAGTTTGTTAGCGATCTCATTAAACAAATGTGTAATTTGTTAGGCATACAGCAAAGGTTTCATGTACCATACCATCCACAATCTAATGGCATTGTAGAACGTATGAATCATTCATTAAAAGAACATCTAAAAAAGGCATGCTTGGAAAAGGGCAATACATGGATACATCATCTGCCTTGTATTGTAATGGGTATTCAAGTGACACCAAACAACAAAACAGGTATTTTCCAGTATGAAATAACGACAGGCTGCAAAATGCTCATACAATTACATTTGATCCAGGTATAACTAATGATAGGCCCATGTTAGAAATCAGCAAACATCAGGAATGGCTAAAACAACTTACTACCATATGTGGCTATAATGCAAGGGAACAGGCATTCCATCTTTGGAAAAAAGTGCCAATATTACCAGCTGAAGAAAACCGTCCCTGCGGAACAAAAGTATTGGTAAAAATGTTCCAAATGGAAGGACCATGGGCTAGCAATTGGCAAGGCCCTTTTGAAGTAGTGGAATAAATTGGACCATTAGTGTACAAAATCAAAGGAAAAAAGAAAAACAGAACAATGTTGGTACATAAACATCAACTAAGAATAATCAAAAATAGTGAGCAAAGTAAATCTGATTAAGTGTATTCTCCTGTAGGTTTCCAACAGAGAAAATCATAATGAAATTGACATGGTTTAAAGTGCATCCTTTTGGAAATCCAGTTTCAGATGACCAAAGGCAAAATCGATCGACAATGGAAATTTTATTTAAAGGATTTTTTTTAAAGCAATAATAACTGCCATACTAATGATCATTGCATTGCTTACCATTAAATTGTATTTACAACTTGTTAATAAAACCATAAAACTACACAAAAAAGAAAGTAAAGAAATATGGAAAAATGAACAAGACTGGTCACCATCTTTTAATACCTTTTTGCCAAGACAATGCTGGTATGCAACAAGCATGAATGTTTCTAATTGTTGGGTATGTAGTTTAATACCAAAAATAACAGGGTTCATGCCTCTAATACCTATTCCACTAAATTATCTTAGTAGTTGGAGGGTATCAATAAATGAGACAGGAGACCAAGTCATAAATGTACAGTTACGTAAAGCAAGAGTACAGTTATCAGCTGTAATGCAGGGAATCACATGTTTGCAACACAATGGAACTGTTCCAGTGGGTAATAGTAATTCTATTCAAACAATTGAAATGATTAACTTTCACAACCACATAGCAGTACGTGGAGTATTTTTTATGGTTTTCCTATTTTAATACCAATTAAGGGTCAGTTATTAAGTGACACAGCAGTATTTCATTTTTCACAAAATGATAAAAATGAGTGTAAAACCAACATTACATGTTGGCAAGGTAAAACAGATAAAAACCTTACAATTGTACATGATAAAACTCCTACTATGGGGCAAGTAAATGGCAGTCTGGTAAATAGCACTGTTGCTCTGTCATATGGTTTATATTACATCTTTTGTAAATATGCTTATAAATGGTTACCAAAGGGATGGGATGGCACATGTTATATAGGGTTAGTGGTCCCAGCAATGCATCATGCAAAAGAGTTATCAAAAGGAAACATTAGAAATGCAGAAAAGAAAAGGGATATATTACCTGTGATTGAAAGTCCAGAAAATCCAGTAGACACCTTAGATGCATCACATATCTAGCATTAAAATCTTGATTATATTAAATCAAAAAGTATGTGTTTAGGAGGTCATGTCATCTCTGGCACAGGTATTTTCCCTTGGTATGGGGCTGCAAAAGCCATCTGGGAGCTGAGAAAACTATCCAAACTATTTGAGGTATTAGCAAATGCCACTTTCAGTCCAGTCCTTGACATTACTATCAAAAAGACAGCTATACGAACTATGGTTTTACAAAATTGAATGGCATTAGATTATGTTCTAGCATCTCAAGAATAGGAGAAAAATGTTGTACATTTATTCCCGACAAAATAGAATCTGTAAAAGTGCATTTAGAAGTAATTGCGCAAGTGTCTCAACATACTAGAAATAACTGAAATGATGATTGGAGTGAATGGTTTAGTAGTTTATTTGCAGGATGGACAGGAAAAATCACTATATTTTTTAATTTCTTTTATTGCTATTGTTGTGCTTGGTTGCATATTATTTACATGTATAAAAGTCTGCTTAACAAAAGCTAGTCAGGTTACTGTTGTTAATTGTCATAATGATAAAGTATTATCAAATAATGCTGAATTTGTATCCCTGGTTTAAAATAAAACAAAAGAGGGAATTGTTAGAGTATGCTCAATAAGGTATTAAGGGTGAAAATAATTATGCTACAAATATGCAAAATAAATAAGGTATAAAACAAAGCGTGTTTAAATGTAGAAATAGAGTTTAGCAATATGTGATTAGCATCCATACTAAATGACTGTGGCTTGAAAAATAAGGACTTTGCTTAATGGACAAGTTTTCCTACAAAATCAGCAAGAATGTATGCGTTTCACATTGTCAGCAAGAAAGCTAAACTGGTTCCTTAAAGAATGGACTAACAGGAACACAATGTGTATGTGTTTTTATCATATGAGATTGTTAAGCAAGGAAGTTTGAATGGACATACTTTCATCAAATCAGCATTTCACAAGATTTTTCCTTAAAAGACAATATCAGCATTGTTTCTCTACAGGATAAAAACATATTTTCTGCAAACATTAGCAAATAGATGTCTCAATACAAAGTCTAAAATAGAATACCAAGAAGAAAAACAGGATGTAAAAAAACTGTAAACAGACTATAGCAAATAAAATTGTTAGAGGTATTTGTGTAGGAACACACTTGTTCCGAGGTAATATTGTATCTCTCACAACATCCATGCTGTTTGAGATGTAAAATTGCAAAGTACCTTAAGCTGTAATGGTAGTTCGTGTGATTTGTTATAAAAAGTAATTTATGAGTTACTGCTCTTAAAGTGAAAGAGTTTGGTGCTGCATCAGTTTATATTCTACAAGCTTGTGTGGACAACAGACTGTGAATGCAATTATAACTAGACTTTGATTTCAGCAGAATCTAGCCTTTAAGATCTTAGTGCCTTAAGAAGACTTCAGATCCATCACAGTAAGCAGCACCTTGATAATTAATTTTTCATTTTCTCATAAAAGAGATCAGAGGTCTGATGAAGCAACTTTGTGAAAGCGCTTACCGACTGAGTGTACAATAAATTTAAGTGATTTATATATTCAGTAGTTGTTATTTTATGAGATACGCGTATTTGGTTTATATTGCCTTGGAATATAAACGGATTCTTGCATGGTTGCTGTTGCTGCATTCTTTGTTTTGGGTTGTACAATACAGGATTAGTTACAACAGCATGCATAGATATTCCCATTAACCCAAAACAACAGATTTGGAACAGTTGCATAGCAAACAGAACACATGCATATATGAAACCACAGTGGCCATTACAACGGCATGCAGGTTACAGTGATAGCAACAAGCCACCAATGATATTATTTCAACATGGAACATTAATATAAACATATTTCAATATTTGTTGAACTATAGGACATATGTCCCAACAGTAGGTTTGGTGTAAAACATACCCACTGATTTGTGTATTTAGATTATTGTTGCAGATATGGTGGGGGGGGGTCTCAGTTAACAACTTGTATATCCTTGCAGTACTCACAACTTTAATGATTATTGCTCTAATCATTACTCTGCACATGTTATTACAATACCCTATGGCCTTGGTTTGGGCAGTGGTATGTTTGTACACGGTGTTTAATTCAACCATCTTATAGCTAATTTATTCTTCTCTTACCTGAAGACCTGTGGGGAGAATGTTTGTTAACACTACCTGACTGTTTCTACACATATTCCCAAAATACTAGTTGAAATTATGCATACAGCTTACTACCACTCCTGGGATTCGAACTGTGGCTGTGTCTGCTAAAAATACAATAATTTGTGTTTCATTAGCATGAGCTATTAAGAAACTGCTGTTTCATTCTTCAGTCTCTCTTGGTTGTACAACCTGTCCTTGTAATTACAACATTCTTATACAGATATTCCGAGACATATTTTTTATGTAGCACAGTGTGGGAAACAGTGGTTAACACAACATTACTATTCAGATATCAGATCTTGGTGAATCAACATGTCATGCCATTCAATACCACAGTAAACACAACCAGTCCAGGATTTAGAACTTTATTGCCAGGCAGTTGCAGTTTTATTTAAATACGACCTATATGGGACTATTATTGTCATATTTTCTTGTTTATTCAGTACAAACCATACATATTTTTTATATTGCCAGATTACATTCTACTCCTTTATATTTATTTGGTATGACTACTACAAGCAGGATTGTCACTCACCAGCCATGTGACACAGATTTTGCAACCTACTGGCATGGCCTTTCTGATTCGCAGCCCACTTAGCTGGAGCTGTAATGAAAATAGAGAAAAATTTAGGCATACCTAAATAACCCTCACATCCCTCATAACCTACTCTCTAATCCCAATACTTTCCTCTTTCCTTTTTCTCAAATCCCAGCTAGCAAATTCATGCCGGCTCCTAGCATATAACTCCTTATTTGTACCCTGAAATTTTTAGCAAAAAAAAAAAAAAAAATTTTTTATGCCTGTATCACTTGTTTTTGTTGATATTTCTTTCTAACTTATAATCAGAATTTCTACAATGTTTTTTTTTTCTTTTCTTCAATTTCTCATATAAACTATGTGTGTAACATAACCTTTGTATAATCTGTATGTGGAATATAATCTTTGTATAATCTGTATGTGGAGCTTTTCTCCCCAGGACTCCATTGAAAACGGGTTCTTTAGGCCCAATGGACTATCCTGGTTAAACAACTGCAAATAAATAAATAAATAAATAACTACCTATCCATCACATACACAGGCTGGACTTTGGTAAACAGTTACTGTTATGAATACTTACACGCTGCTGGGACATCACCCCTTTGTCTTGCTTCTTGGACCTACTGTTCCAAGACCTCCCTCTTCCTCCGTTTCAAGTCGGCATAGTGGTGCCAGACATGCTCACCAGTCCGAGGGATACCAGTGATACTGGTGAGACTATTGGTGAGACTTTCTCAGGCTTCCACTTTATATTGGGAGCCCTGGTACTGGTCCTGCAGCAGTCTCATGTCATGTTTTTCTTACCAGGAGTCCTACCATGACCTTGGACTCCTGTATGCCCCAGCGCTCTGCCCGAAAGCGCATGCCCTCTCCAACACCTGCTATACTGCCTACATTGGAGAGCTACAACCATTTATGAGCTCTATTTCCACCTGAGGGGTTTAAATACGGTCACTTTCCCACCCTTTGCCGTAATTGGATGGTTTTGAAAATGCTGAGCTAAACTAAGCTATGGGTCAACCTGCTTAGCTATGGTTGGCAGTGCTTAAAGGGGCAGGTTCAGCATTGCTTACCAATGGGCAAATCCACTTAGCTGGGCTAATCATTGCTTAGTTTTCATATGTACACAATGCTTACACCCAGTCAGCATAACTGTGCAATGCTTAGCATTGCTTATGTTATATTTTATTGGACTACAACCTGTATGGCATTGATTCATCATTCATTACATAATATAAATTTATTTACCTTCCCTGACATCCCCCAATGTACTATAATTACATTTATTCTTGTGTGACTATACTGTATGGGGCACTTGTGTTTATATGGGGGTTTCACTACTTTATTATACTGGCACCTCACATCTGGACCTAATACACTAATCTGGTTAAGTTACTTCCTACATAAATATACAAATAAATTAAAACTGTAACATTTACACATACAAAATGGACATGGCTTTGGTGAGGCTGGAACTGTGAATGACCACATGCAAGGCATGCGCTCTAATTGCTACACTATTACATTTATACGTATTTGGGATGTATATTGCTTTTTAACTTATACTGCCATTTCAGCTGGGCTAAGCATAACTAAGCAACAGGCACACCAACACAGCTATGCTTAAACTTTATTGCATATGTGAAAAAAATATATTTGTTGTGTTTTTTACTTTGTACCCTTCAGAATATCCATGCTAATGCTAAACCTGTTATTCTATCAACATTCTGGCTTTGTAGGGACAATTGTCCCTTATGTCTTTGTCCAGATTCCTTACTCTGATGGGTTGGGAGGTGTGCTCTATGTGCTTCATACCCTGCCGTAAATTCATGCTTATGCTAAACCTGTTATTCTATCAACTTTCTGGCTTTGTATGGATGATTGCCCATTATGGCTTTGTCCAGATTTCCTACCCTGATGGGTTGGTGGTGTTATGAGCATTTTTGCTCTATTTAAATTGCTGTATGGCAATTCTGGTGAGCAGGGGACATCTGTATTTTGAGAGCACTGCTCTCAGACACACCTCCTGCACTCATACACAGAACCATGTCTGTTTTACAGCACGGCAGCACACCTTCATGAATATGCATGGCACGCTGCTCTGCTACATGGGAACGGTCCCTTCCATGCATGGATAAGCTATTCTTGCCTGGAATATTTCTGAATCCAGGGTGGAATTACTTATTCAAAACCCTTGCTCTTTTTCATTTTCCTTCACAATTTATCTCCCTGTTAATAAATATACACAAAACCAACAAGGCATATGTACGGTTAGGGCCATTTTTATCAGAGTCTATCACCTTAATTAGAGGCTCAAAATAAGGATGCTCATTATCACCTATTTTATTTGCATTAGACACTGAAATTTTAACAATCTTAATCTGGACCAATTCCAAGATAAATGTTATAGAAATTAAAAAAGAATATAACTCAAAAATTATGTTATTTGCAGATGATATAATATTAACATTATAAAGCTCTAAAGAATCATTAAATGATTTAGATTATATTATCAGACAATATAAAAAGTCTCAGGCTTATATTTTAACAATGTAAATTCAGAATTCCTGTTTATAAACAAACAACCAAAAAAAGAAAAGAAAAAGAAAACTACAAATGATTCAGAATAGCATTATTGTTAAAGAATCTTCATCCATAACATATATAGGTATGTCTATACTGAAACTTTAAAAGAAACTAAAAATTCAAACTATGAAAGAATCATAGAAACTATATATTAAATCTGATACACACTTGGAATATAATAATAATTTTCTTTGAAGCTAGACTATAACTGATTCAAATGCCCCCCCCCAAAAAAAAATACTATACATAATACAAGTTCCAGCTCTTCTTCCAAACATAACTCGTGAAAAAATCAATAAACTAATGTTGAACTTTAGTTTCCAAATTAACCTATAATTGCAATTAAACATCATTTTAGTTCTTGTTCTTTAGCAGGTATACATTTTCCAAATATATAAATGTATATGAAAGCAGCAATTTTTAATTTATAATCATAATTAACTGGTTAGGTTCCAAGTATAATTCAAATGGCAAAATAGTACATTGTTCCCTCTTTAATAACAGCAGAATTAAAATTTATATTGTTCATAATGATAATACAAACATCCATTTTTGGCTATATTTATATAATTATATTCAGTTTGGTATATCTTATCAATCACAATCCAATAATATAAATGTTATCTTAAAAATCTTTTAATATGCAATACTAAATAACACTGGGGGGAATTCAATAAAGCCTACATGGACTTATTTTCCTTGTTGGTATAGTAGCATGGTGCTTACATGGAAGGAAGCAGATGTGATCTAGTAAACAGAGCTGAGGAGCGTGCACAAGTGTGTAGACATAGAAGTGTCTGTGGCATGCAAATCACCTTATAAGCAGGTGAAATGCATGCAAATGAGGATGGTAGAGTAATCCAGCAAGCAGATAGGCAGTCCTGCAGACCCGATGTTGATGCCCATAATGTACATGGAACAATTCCATGTACAGGATGTAAAAAATGACACCAGGGGAAGTAAAAGTATATTTAGAGTGTCAGAAATAGCATAGTGGACACAAATATGTGCAAAGCTATCCACCATGTGTCCAAAACCATATGGAAAATAATGTAAAATTATTTTATTTTTTTAATACTCTGGGTATGTTTGCATGGCATGCCAGAGTGTGCAAACATGCCTTTATGGAAAAAAAATATAAAAAGAGTGTAAAAAACAGAATTTCTGAATTTGTAGCAGTAATGCATTACAGGACCCTGTGTGAAGTATGTACAATGTTACACAGCTGTGGTTGCTAACGGGGCAGGGCCTGGAACCATGTAGTTGAATGAAGCAAAAAAATAGGAACAAAAATATTTATTATAACCAGACCGGTTTCAGCTTATAGCTTTCCTCGGTGGCAATACATGAAGTGTGGTTGACATACTGCATTTAAATATTAAAGCCAATAAAGCAAATAATGACATCATTTCCTGTTGAACCCAGAAGAAAAGTTTTGCAAATGAAATACATATGTATATATGTATATATGTATAAAAATGTTGTATGTATGAGAATATGAAAATTAACAACAAAAATTAAATGTATTCAAATAAATATATAAATTATAAAATAATAACTAGACATTATATCGAAACTTAAGAAAAGTAATATAACTTGTCATTAAGACCTGGGGAAAAAAGACCCCCTAGTTTCACTATCCATTTCTTTTCTTTATTATTTAGTAAATCATGCCATTAAGACCTGGGGAAAAAAGACCCCCTAGTTTCACTATCCATTTCTTTTCTTTATTATTTAGTAAATCATGCCATCCTGTTCTAAAATCTTTATTTCCAAAAACTCTATCAATAATAGTGAAAGTGAGTTTAGCTGTTGAATGAGTGAGTGAATGTTTGTACAATGCATTGGTCATTCTACCATTCCGAATGTCCCCCAAATGTTCAGACATATGACATCTGAGGACTTTATTGAGAGGGGATATAAGCCCACTGCCATTGACTCTCAGATTAGTGCAGCTTGGGTGGAGAGAAATAGAAGATGTAGACCTTATTTTGAGAATGTTCCCCCAAATGCCCAAACAAATGTTGGTAGAGCTGTTGATTCTCCATCTAATATTATCACCAGTAGAATTGTAGGGGTTAGAATGCCACTAACTTTTGCTAGCAATGTGTGCATGGTATGTGATGTTATTAAGAACAATTGGGATATTCTCTTGACTGATCCTGGACTCAAAGATGTTATAGATCGCCAACCCAATTTTACTTTCAGAAATAACAAATCTCTTAAGAACCAGTTATGTTACAAATTCAAGGGTAGACAGAATGCTGTACAATCTGATAGAATGGGTATATACCCATGCAGGAGATGTATGGCTTGTGTGTGTATATGGGGGGGGCACTTTTGTGCATCCACAGTTAGGCTTTGAGATTAGCACCACTTTATATGCTGATTGCCATACCAAGCACTTTGTATATTTCTGTTTCTGTACTATCTGTACAGCTGCAGCAGGATCAACAAAGGGAAGGGGTACACAACCCCCCCACACCAGTGCCTAGGTTGCCACAGCTGCACCCACAGGGGGACTCAGAGGAGGAACCAGCTGAGGGTGTCCCTATAGGCAGATGTAGGTATGTCCAATATGCCCTGTCCTTGGCCAAGAGTCAGTGCATAGCACATGCACTGACAACCTAAGGCCCTACCGACTGACACTTTACTCTAACTCACATCCATATCAGTAAAGATGATGACAGCCAGACCACACAACCTGTTTCTCCCCATATATTGGCTTTGGACTGCATGCATCAGACATTGTTAACCCCAAACTACAGGTCTGTCAACTGCTGCATTCACAAAGTAGGTCACTCTCTTATACACCACCTGTAAGGGGTACTACAATATGGTAATATATGTATGGATCTGCTGCATGCATGCAAGGGAGTATAGTAGGCTGTATATAGTGTGCTACTGGGCTACTTGCAGATATCTATAGTGGGTTACATGGTTACTTGTACAGATTTAACAGCCACTTGGGACAACAGGTACTCTGTTTAATTGTATGTGCCCCATAATATCCACTAGGCTGCATAGCTGGAAAAATCCATGACATTATTTAAGGGAGATGTCAAACATTGAGGTCACGGGACAGTTGCACCACTGTCTATGCCAGCAGAGGATAGGCTGGTCATCCCCCACACCAAACAATTCAGTGTCCCATACAACTGCTGTAACAGTAAGTCTGCAATAACATACCAGCAAACCAGACAAGTCCTGTATATTGTTGATAATGTGAGGAACGAAATCCCTGCATCTGGCAGCTGGTGTGCCCACTGTGGCAGGGCAGTAGCATGGGCAATGGTGCAAATCTGGCAGCATCCAACAACTTTTGAATGTCAGGTACTCATACTGTGGTATTTCCATGGGCTATCATTACCCCTCTATCTGTTACTGCAAGGAAGCTGGACAAAGCCAGATTAAATGGGGGCATAAAGGGACATACCTACAGACAGACATTATACATGCTCTGAGTAACCTAGCAGGTGGCTAGTATAATAGCAGGATGCAACAGGTCAGATTATTTGCAGGATGTAAAGGCCATCACTTAAATGTGTCAGTAGTTACAACAAGTCAGTGACCATTGTTTACAGTAGAGTACTGGAAAACAAAAAATGTATGAGGGACACAGCAGACATATGGGGTGAAATGCTGGACATTCTGCAAAAGCATGTACAGGGAGAGGTATGCAGACTGTCACCCTGTATGTGGTGTTATATCACGTACTACAGTCATACCTCCCAACCTCTTAGAGCAGGAAATATGGGCAAGACCATGAATAAAAGTGGGAACAAGGCCCACAAATAGGGACAGGTTTTAAATAGTTGCTCCTACAATTGTAGAATGTTGATAGAATAACAGGCCTTGCATTAGCATGAATCTTCTGATGTGTATGGAGTCTAAATTTCAAATGGCTGTCATTAATTATTGACTTCATTCTTCACTGATCTGCCACTAATTTGCTAGAAAACCACAATGTTATGTGAAACAGACTAAAAATATGAGGAAAACTTCTGGACAGTCTGTGAATCTCAGTACAGTTCTGAGGTATGAGTCACATATTAAGGTCAGCAAACAGCCGGGGAATGCCAAGGGCAATATCAGGGAAATGCAGTACTGTAGTAACAGGTGCAGCAGCCAATGGCCTGTAGCACACATAATCCCATACTGGGGTACAGGTAGCTTTGGCC
>NC_056733.1:1200691069-1200738569 GCF_019279795.1 Protopterus annectens
TGCACAGTGTGGGGTGTAGGCATGCCAGAGGCCTAGGCTGTGCCAAACAGTTGACAGCTGAGTTTGGTTTGAGTTTGAGTTTAGCTGCATTTGACTGAGTTTGGGCCTTTTTCCATGCATTAATTATGGTTTTGTCCTGATTTCATACTGTAGGAGGTTGAGAGGTATGTTAGGCATAGCTCTCAACCAGACAGGTATGAATGTTCACTAAACAGGGATGTAGCCAGAGTACATCAGGGACATTCAGGGACACTTTTACAATGTTAGACCTATTTATGTGTGACACTGACAAACTGAGAGGAGATGAATTACAGTACACCATTTGATGTTACAGAAATGTACAACCTTACTTAGCATATGTCTTACATGTAATCCACTATCTTTACAACAGGCAACCATTGTAGAAGGGATTGACAGGGACAGAGCACAGATGTGATTCAAAGCATAGACAGTTGAGAGGCATGCCTGTAGGTGTTAGACATGTCAATATCATAGATCTAATACAAGCCTACTGTTGTAATCCCTATTCCCCATACTACCATCTGCATCCCATTTTATGGGAAAGTTTAGTACATACCTGGTAGTGTGATGTATTTCTCTTTTTGAAGCATTCTTGTGCAAATGCTTTGCACATTCACAGTCTGTGTAAGTAAAACCACGTACACACCTCTTCCCCATAAGCAGTTGTTTGCCTTTTGTAGGTAATGTTCATTAACAGGTAATTGCCTCTAAATCAATCTGTGGTTCAGATTTCATAATTGCAACTAAAACAACTGAATTGCACTATCATTAGTCAATGACCTGGCACCGCAGTGCAAAATTTGAGGCCTTCATGTAAGCCTTGGCCCTTTCATAGCTCTTGAGATGGACATTACTGAGGTGTGGAGATTACAGCATCACAGAGAGTAAGCACAAATTCTGACCACTGTAGAGATGTATGAAGTATATCCACAGTTTTGCCTCATGTGTTTGGTCAGTGTCCCATGACAGTGTGGTCATCTGGCAGTTCACTGGCCAACATTGTGAGTAGAGGTCTGTAAGGGGAGAGAGACACGTGAGTGTCACACTTCATACCCATCAGAATATGCATGCTAATGCAGTAGCTGCTATTCTATCAACTTACTATCCTTGTAGGGGCAAACTGTGAAACATATCCCTATCTCTGGGCCTTTGCTTCCCTTTATGCCCGGTTGCATCCAGATCACCTGTTATAGGGGGTTGGGATGTATGGTCAGTCTGTAGCAGCTACCATAACATACAGCTGTGTATGCTCCTGTCTGCAGCTGCTGCTGCAGCCTAGGACACATAGGGGAAAGCTTGAATACTTTGGAGGCCAGCAAGTTGTACATGTAACCATGGCAGCAGTGTCAGCCCTGTCATTATAGTAGAGCCAGGGTGAGTGTACCCTTTACAGTCCAATCAAGGCATGTGCTTAAGGTACATCTGTTATGCAACAGTGCCAAAAGTGGAGTAGTAGGTGACATATAGGTCAGCTATAAAAATATGTGCAGTGTGTCCCTATCTGCAGGCCTTTGACTTGCAAAACTAGATGGCAGAAAAATCAGTAGCAGTAACATATGGGGAGTAAAACTGCATGACTCAGTTATTACTTGCTGTTTTCACAGTAATATAATTGTAATGCAACACACTGGATTTGAACCCAGGACTGTGTGTGGCAAAATGCACTACATGCAAGAGTCAGTGCTACATCATATGCCAGATATATGTACAGACATCTAGGCTGTGACACACACTGTCTGCAGCCATCAGTATGTGCATGGCTTTCAAAGGCAGTTGTTCTCCAGCAGGGTACCAGTTGAACATATGTACTGTGTCTTAGCAGGTGTGTTTAAAGATGCTGCAGATAAAAGGGAACATTTACCTGCTATCCCAGCCCTCATCTACTGCCACTATTATTTATTTGGCTGTCTACTGGTGTATTTTTGCATTACTCCCATTTTTCCCATTATGGTTAATTTCAGTCTGTTAGTGGCAATCAGAATGTTTTGCTGGAAACACATACTTTAATTAAGACTTATGTGGTGTAGTGGGTTAGTGCAGTAGGCTGTAGTTAACAGTGGCCTGGGTTTGAAATGAATGTGGCAGAGGTTATTACTTTGTACATGACTGTGAAAAACACATAAGATTATTAAGGCACATTATAGCTCATTTAAGTGAATTTGCATGGTGGGGCACATCCTGCCGCATTGAGGCGCTACATGTAGCTCCTTGCAAACCCTCACTAAAAAATTTAAAAAAAAAAGAAAAAGGGGGTGATAGGACAGTGGTGAAATGGGGGGGAGCATAGTGAAAGGCAAGTAGGGATGTGCAGGAAGGGTATAGGAAAGAAAGAGACTTCCCATAGTTGGGAACAGACTACCTATCTATGTCAAACAGAGCTCCTCATTAGCACTGTTCAAGAAAAATCTTGATGATTGGATGGGTAATAGGAAATTCACCCTGGGGATCACTTCTGTGGTTCTGCTTGACAGGGGCACAGGTAAATAATTTTCTTGGGTGGCGAAAGCCAAGGTACATTTTGGCTAGGCTTGTATAGGCCCTAGGGACAATAGCCTAGTACCTACCTATGAACCTATGAACCTATGAACCAAAGCTTTCAATTTCTTGTACAGCAACAGCTCTGCATTTTGACAGATTTTGTGGATGGATTTTCACATTCAAACTCCAGAGAGAGGGGTGAGGACAACATAAATGGGTTGTCAAGTCAATTGGACCAAATTAGTTGTGTCCAGTGGACACGTGTGTGAAATGGAGAGCTATGTATGGGGCGATATTTTTTTTTGTGGAACAGGTGCTCATTTTTATTTTTTATTTATTTATTTTTTTTTCTAAGGAGAGAGTGGAATGTTGGGGAAAGGATATAAGAACACTTAGGGAGGTAAGTTGTGTAGAAGAGGATGCAATTGCAGACAGACAAGACAGACAAGACAGGGGCAGTGTGTGACACATCAGGGGGGTAAACACCTTGGGTGGGAAGGGTGTTGTGGAATCCGAGATGCATGTGCCTCCAGATGACAGCAGCATGACTGAGGTTCCAATCCTTGGGCAGTCAACACTGGTCCATCAATCTGGCGCAGGCAACATTTATAGCTCTTATGAATGATCCTGTGCACCATGACCATTATTTGATCTTGGGTAACTACCACCTCTATGCCACCAGACCCAGAGGGGCTGGGCCTTATCCCCTGAGGTGGTTCCACCCAAAGGTGATGCAGGGCCAGCAGAGGGAGCACCACTGGCCTGGGTCCCAGATGTGCCAGGACCTGATGGAATGGCCAGCTGAGGTAGGATGGATGGATCAGCATTAACTGGCCTATGCTGTTGTGCTGTGGGGATCGAGGTATAGCAATACTCATAGGTTAGATATGAACAAATCCATTGTTAGTAATATCATGCTAGAACATTGGATATAACCCCATTACATTTCAATGCATATTATGTGAAACACAATAATAAATAACAGAAAAGTCAGTATATTAACAGCATGCCAGTAACAGTTATGGCATAAGGACAACAGAATAGGTAATTCAACAAGATATGTTAATATGCAACCATTTTAATGCATAATAATAAAACACATTCCCCAAAATAAAGTTTACTGTAACAACATGTTAATAGTAAACCATAGCCAATGAATAACAATAATAAATATATGAAGATAAGGAGTGGGGAGAGAGAGAAATATAGTCCATTAATACATTATTGGCTATAGGGTTGACAAGAGTATTACTATCTATTCTACAAGTCTGTCCTTTCTTTATGTGTAACAGTGCCCTATAGTTACTGCAGAACATACATACCTCACAGGCTATCCACATGGGACAATATGGGACAAGCAGTAACGACTGCAGGTACACAACTACACAGAACATTTGCACATCAGGTGTACCTATATAACTACCAAGGTGTACTCTGGGCTGATGTAGTGACACTTTGCTATATACATAATCATGTTGATGATAAAACTGTGATAGAGGGATTACACACAAGTAATTACATTATGTGACAGCATGACTCTTGAGAGATATGTATATGTACAGTACAGAGAGTAAACAACTATCATCCCTTGCTTGGCAGGTATGGGGATAAAACCCAATAGCAGTGACTGCAGAGAACATCTGCACTGAATGTATTAGTTGACTGCAGCAACCTTTAAAAAACATTCCAGGCATACAGCCGTACCAAAGATTAGACATTTAATTTAATTTATTTTATTTTATTATTATTATACTTATTTCCTTTATTTTATGTTGTATTGCCACATTCCTGGTAATGATTGTAACAGTATGTGACATATAAACTCATAATTATTTATTCATAATATGGACTACCTCACCCATTTTCCTGTAGTTCCTGTGGAGAGAATATCTGTAAACATTATGTGACTGATTCTGTATTATGTAGTGCTACATAGCACTGGATTCAAAGCCTGGTCTTTGTATAGCAAAATGTACTTCATACAGAGCATTTAGCAAACTTAACTACTGAGTCACTGCTGATTACTGACTGATATTTGCCTAGAGCTCACCTGGCACCAAAATATGACCCAGTAATAGTATTACAGTTTTATACTAGATTGCAGTGACAGTTGAACACACATGCATGCAATTCAAGGATGACAGAGATAGTACGTAACCTATACATTACTACATAGAATGCAGGTGCACAAAATATATTGGTGGCATGTTGAAATATCTGTGAAGTCAACAAACAGTATCTGATTATGGGTTATTATTTGCAGTCTACAGCTATTACTCTGTTATACCTCACTGCAGCACAGTACCTCACAGCCTGAATGCATATAGCTGACATACAATGGTGAAAACAAGACAATCCTGATGTACACAGTTTACCTTGGTGTTATTGCTCTTGGTTAATGTGATATTGCAGAACAGTTGTCATAATTCATTTCTTACAAAACAGTTATGAATCTACACTTACTGAACAACAGACTTTATTAGATATACCTTCCTGCAGGTACTGATATTAGTTCATGTTTTTATTGTAGAACAGTTGTCATCATTGATTTCTTGAAAAATAGCCCTAATTCCACACTTATTGCATAACAGACTTTATTAGAGATACCTTTATGCAGTTACTGGAATAGTTTTGAGTATTTAATTGCACAACAGTTGTCATTATGCAGGTGTTGCAATACAGCTATAATTCCACAGTTATTGCACTACAAACTTTATTGCATATACTTTATTCCGGTTAATGCTTTACTCTTCCCTGCTTATGACACTACAGTTGGCAGTATACACTTATTGCAGTACAGCTTTAATTCTACATTCATTGCAATATAATCTTTACTGAATATTCCTAATCACAGTTAATGCTTTACTCTTTCTTGCTTATTTGACTATAGATAGCAAAATACATCTGTACTCACCACACTCACGGTGTATCCTGGCCAAGCACCCATCACGCACCTCAATATTACAAGCCCTCTTCTCTGCAGCTGTTGGAAGAGAAGCACACCATTATGCATACCAGTTTATCAGACATTCAGATCAGGTATTGGTGAATCAAAGGTAAAACTACTTACAAAATTGTGTGGCATTCCTTGCCAGAGCTTCTCGGACCCAGGTGTGCAAGAAATCCCCCTTCCTACACTTCAGGTATTCATGGTGGTAATGATCCTGCTCACTTGTGTGGGGGATACTTGGCACACTGGAAAATTCATGTGCCAGCTGGTCCCAGGCTTCCAGCTTGCACTCTGAGACCTGGAACCCTCCCTGCAGCAGCTGCTCTTCATGGTTTTTCACCAGGAGTCCAACCATGACCCTGGACTCCTGAATGCCCTAACTCTGCACCTGGAAGCTTGCACCATCTCCAACACCAGCCATAGTCACTACACAGGTAGACTTCCAAGAGATTATGCTGTATTCTGACCCAGTGAGCTTAATATACTTGTTTCCTGCCCTTAAACACCATTGGGCATCACTTAAAATGAGGCACATCACTTAGTAGCACACAAACCAGTGCAGCTAAGCTGAGCAGTACAAAAACCTGAAGACCCATATGCTTAGCAGTGCTTAGCAGTGCACAAACCAATCAAGCAGGGCCAAGCAGTGCATAAACATTATCAGCCGTTATTTTCTTTACACAGTGCTTAGCACATCTTATCAGGTCTTTGCAGAACTTAGCTGAGCACAGCAGGCCAGCATTTAAAAATGATTTGCATCATTTGTATTTTGAAAATAAATGCTTACTTGCTCTTCCATATAGTCAAACCCTGCACCTACTGCACATGAGGCCGTAACTCTACCCATTTAGCTATGTGGATATGTGGAATTTTGCTATACCTTTACATATACCTCTGAGCTACCTTTAAGCAGTGCTGAGCACTGAGCCATGCCACACAAACTTGTTCAGCTATGCTTAAACTTGACCTTTAAATAAATAATTAAATACATCCGGTTTCTATTTTTAGATGTCTGGCAGGTGTCTTGGCACTGCTTAGCACTGCTGCTCTCTGCACTGTGCTGTGCAAACATGATTTTTTAAAAATGTAAATTACATTGATATAATATAGTTGGACAGTGCAAGGAGTGTGTTACTCATCTGCAGACACAGTTAGCACCACACTCCCTACACTGATTCAATAACCGTATTCCATGTCTTTCCCTTGGCAACGCACCATGATTAATATGCATGGCATGTTGCCGAGACGGAACAGTGTATACGGGCATGGTAACATTCCATGCAGCGTCTGCACTCTGCCTACATGGATTTTATTAAATGTAGGGAAGGTCTTTATAACACTCCATAAAGTTACAAAATTCAATAAAGACAAGAATAGTGAGTAGAGTATTGGAAATGTAAACAAATGTGTGATGCAGGCTGGATTCACATTTTCTATGATTGTCTATATATATATATATATATATATATATATATATATATATATATATATATATATGTGTGTATATATATAAAATAATTGGAGCAAAACTACAGATTTTCTCAAAGCTCATTAGGCTGATTCCTTTATGTTAACAAAAGCATCAGTGCTCCTCAATATATTAGGGAATTATGAAAAGAATAGAGATATTCTGTATTTAACTTGGACAAGTTTAGTTATAGCAAGAAAGAATATTACAAGAAAATGAAAAAAAAAACATAGGTATATCACAATTTGAAGAATTCTTGTTGTCTTTTTGAGAAACAGCTACCAGAGAAACCAATGTAAAGAAAAGCAGGATATTGCCAAAAATCTTCATTGAGAATCCATGGCCAAAAGTGTTATCTCTTATTGAAATTGATCAGCAGAATAATACTTCTTGATAGTAATTGTCTTATAAATAATCTTTGATGATCCATTTATTTTAATATTGGACTAGATTGCCATTTTGTCAACTGATATATTTTTTAAACAATTATATCTGATATTCCAGGAACGTTGTATATACTACAAATATTTATTTTAATTAAAATGTTCTCAGTGTTGTTTCTTTATCCATATTCTGTATTAATAAAACATAACAAAACATAACATAACATAACAACATTAAATTTCATTCTTGTAATTTTTGATGTAACTGTAATAAAAACTTTAAAAAAAAAGAAAATTGGGGCAAGTGTAATTAGGAAATATGAGTATCATATGTTGAAATGTTGAGAATCGTTTTATTTGTTTTTGTTTTACCGAGGGACACTAACTCTTAAATTATTAATATGCATTATTTATTTATTACTTTTGTTGTTCAGGGTAGTCCAATTGTGCTGTGGTAGCCATTCTCAACAGAGGTCCAAGGAGAAAACCTCCAGTTACAAACTAGGCAGTTTTATACAACAGAGAAAAATGAAAAGCTTAAAATCATAACATGGACAAACAATCACTGAAAAGCAGTTACACTAGACAGAAATTACAATAAGTAAAATATAGAGTAATTATATATTAATACATGGCAAATTAGCTACACAGTCTTATCTAGAATGAGGACTGAATACTTTTTTTACACAAATTTTTGACAACTGAAACACTGTGTATACAAAAAGCTTTGAATGTGTCATTGTAAAATTTTACCTCGGTAACAAAGTTGAACAATTGAGTGTGTTTTGAAAATTTGGGGTAATTTAGTGAAAATAAGCCAGAAACAATGGAAGACATTTGAAAATCTGGGGTAATTTAGTTCAAATAAGCAAGAAGCAATGGAGGGGGGCATTTTCATAAATAATATGTTGATTACAAACATATTGTGTGATGTGTGAGTGGATTTTGTTGAAAAAGGATAGCTTACTTGCCTAAAGGTGGACTTTAGTGATATAGTAGTTGTCAGACATTTGCTGCAGGAAAGTAAAGGGAGTAACATTTTGAAACATATAAAGGAAATACTTTAGTGTTGGGTAGGAATAAGGTAGGGTGAAGAACCAAGCTTAGTGGAGGAACATGACCTTAACTGGGGTTTTACCTTTCTCTCAGCAGTAAAAAAAAAAGAAACAATATGTAACCCATTCCAACAACCTGTATGCCCCAACAGACTTAGGTATTGGCTGTTTGTCTTGTAAAAACAGATTTACTAATGGCATAAGCACTCACAAAATACAAAATAATGGCTAAAATGAAATTGTATTAAGCTGTTTATGCAAGGAATTTTGAGTGGAATAAAACAGTTGTATTTCAGGTCAAAACTGTTGGGATAAGGGAAATAAAGTTTAGAGGCTTTAGAAATGTAGCATCCTATGCTACACCAAAGCATATTGTCATTAGCTTAATGACATTTAAGTTAAAGTGGTCAAATCAAAATTGTATTTCCTGCATGTATTACACAAAGCATGTAGGAATCCATTTACAGGCCATGCTAACCAGTTTAAATTAAGCTTATTTCTTTGCAGTTTTACTGAATTGTGGGATCTTAAGGATAGGCATGCAGTTGATCTTTTAAATTATTCACAATCTAGCTATTAGTGAGTAAATCTCACTCCTACCAACTTACCTGAAATAGAAGAATGGGGTTAATGAATGAAATGGCATAAAGCAAATACAGAGGATACAGATACAGCATGGGCAACTGGAGGGATAAGTAAAGGGACTACAAGGAACAAATAAAAACAGGAAAATAAAACAAAGTTAATCTTAGCTGCTGTAGTTATCAGATATAGTCTGAAATGAAAAACAGTTAGAAATAATCATGACAGTTAATAAATTAAACCTTAACCCTTGTAGTTAAAAGCTGTGTCACACATTCAAGTATTCCAGACAAATATCATTACACTGGCTAACGTCATCATCATCATCATCACCCCTCTTTTTCCCATTTTTTTCTACATGGGTTCAGGGTATCATGTTAACCGTCACCAACTCTCTCGATTCAGTGCCACACTCCTGCCTTCCTCAACACTCATGCCTGATTGTCACATATCTTCTTTCACACAATCCATCCACCTCTTTGCTGGATGTCCTTGTTTCCTCTTACCTTCTTCTTTCTGTCCCAAATCTTCCTCATCAGATTCTCTTCTGCTTTTCTGCACATGTGTCCAAACCACCATAATCTACTCTCTTTGATCTTTTCTGCAATTGGCGCTACTTTGGCTTCTGTTGTCCTCATTTCTTTATCTGTTCCACAGTGTGCATCCTAACACCCTTCTCAGGCATTTCATTTCCTCACCTCTAGCTTCTTCAACTGTTCTGTCTTTATTGCCCAGGTTTCTGTACCATACAGTAGTACTGGTTGCACCACTGTCTTGTACACCTTACTTTTCAGCTTCTTTGGCATTCTTCTGTCATCGACTACACCTGACACTCTATGCCAGTTGGCTGCAGCCTCTCTAATTCTAGCTTTGACCTCTTCATTCAGACTTCTCTTCTCAACCACCCCTCCCAGATCCTTGAAGCTTTTTATCTGTTCCCCATATTATCCCTTCTATCTCTATTCTCAGCTACTTCTGATTTCCCCATTTTTCTGCCATTACCATTGTCTTGTCTGTGCTTAGTTTCATCCCATGTGCCTTCGGTTTTGCATTTCATTCTCCTATCGTTTGCTGAAGTTCTAGCTCAGATTCTGCCTGTCATGCCACATAGTCTGCGTACAGCAAACCTTCTTGATCTGCACCCTCCGACCTGTTTGCTAATGTAGTCCATCACCAGTATGAACAGCAGTGGGCTCACAGCTGAACCCTGTACACCCAATCTCACTTGGAACCCATCTGTGAGGCCAAACACTGTTCATACTTGAGTCACTGGGTCCTTGTACATAGCCTGCACTAATTCTACCAATGTTTCTGGGACTTCAAACCACCTGCAGTACTGCCCAGATCAGCTTTCTTGTCATATGCTTTCTCCATGTCAAGGAATGCCCAGTTGGACTCTCTCCTCATCTCCAGCTTGTTCTCAAGTATCTGTCTCATGGCAAACATCCAGTCAATTGTGCTGCCTGATCTGAATCCAAACTGCTCATCTCCCATCTTACATTTGACTGCTCTGCATGTACGTTTATCAATCACTCTCTCCAGAACTTTCATGCAATGTGATAGGAGTTTGATGTCTGTACTGCCCACAGTTGTAGATGCCTTCTTTGTTCTTGTACACTGACATGAGTATGCTTATCCTCTAAGTCATCTGGGATAAGTCTTTCTCTCCACATTGCTATCAGTAGCCACAGGAGCCATTTCTCCCCTATCTCACCTAGTATCTTTATCATATCTTCTGTGACCTCATCTGAGCCTGCTGCTTTCCCTGACTTCATTTTCCTTAGTGCTGTCCTTACTTCTTCCAGCATGTGCTCCTCTTCTTCTCTTGTAGTAGGCTGTTTCTGGGCAGTACAGCTTCTGTGGGGTTTTCTTCATTTAGAAGCTGCTGGAAATATTCCTTCCATCTGCCTTTGATTCCTATGGACTGGTGAGCAGGTTGCTGCTGGCATCCCTTATGAAGGGTGTCTGACTATCTTCTTTATCTTTCTGTCTTTGCCTTGCAACCTGATATAGTTCCATTGTGTCACTTACTGAGTCACTTTCCAGAAGCTGGAAGAGTGCCTCTGATGCCCTGTTCTTTGCTATTGCAACTTCTTTCTTAGCTTTTTTGTAAGCCAACCAGAAGTCCTTCCTAGTCTGGTCAGTCTTTTCTATCTCCCACTTCTTTCTGCATTCCTGCTTTCTTTTGATGGCTCAGCCACATATCTTTTCTGTAGTCCTAATACATGCTGTTTTTACTCTCTGCTGTTCAACTGCACCTATTTCCTCCTCTTCTTGGGGTGCTAGGGCCCTGTGTAATTTCTTGAACTGTTGAACTTTCTCTCCAGTCAACTACCAGGTCTTCAGCCTGGTTTCAGTTGACCTTAGAGCCTTCACCGACCACTGCTTGGAGCTGATTGTGGCAACTAGTGGTTTATGCTGTGGGCCGACTGTTTCACTGGGGATGACTTTGCAATCATGGATTCTATCCCAGTGACTTTTCCTTGCTAGGAGGACGTCTACCTGACTTCCATGTTGGCTGTGACTGTCTCTCTTTCTGAACCATGTGTTGGCTACTATCAAGCCATTTGCCAGACAGAAGTCTAGAATGTCTTCCTTCTTTATTCCTGTTGCCCCCCCCCCCCCAATGTGGACCCACGCAGTCCCCATCCTGTTCTGTCTGTCCTGATATGTGCATTCAGGTAACCCATTATCAACACCAGTTCCTGTTGTCCTGCTTTATAGGTCCTACAAGTGCTGTCTGAATGCACTCTTTTCCTCACTATTACACCCCTGCTGTGGGGCTTAGGCTGAGGTTATGAATACTGCCCTATCATTACACTGGAGTCTGATTACCATGAGTCTGTCATTACTTTTAATGATACAACCTTTCTAGCCTGCCTCCCTTCTGAGTAGAGTCTGGATCCCAAGCTAAGTGGCTTTGCTGCACTGCCCTTTTATCCATTTCTTGGATACATGTGATGTCCATATCATCACGTCATCCACTTCCAAGGTGCATCCTGTCAGTGAGCCTACATTAAATGTAGCAATTCTCAGTTCATGTTTGGCAGGTTGTTTGTTTTTTTGTAAAGCTTTCACTCAGCAGAGCTATCCCAGGTAACCCAGGCTGGGCAACAACACACAAGATGGCAGCTTATTGACCCAGGGCTGCTGGGCTTTATGGCAGACACACACGGACAAATAGGGGCACATATATCCCTCCCACCATTAGCAAGGGTCCCTGATGTAGGTCAGAGTCCTCACCTACTTATCACCAGTAACTACCCATGCCCATTTTGGCAACATTAGTCATCATGACTGCTCTCTCCAAAGCAAAAAACACAGCATCCATGGGACCTGATGGTGTCCCCGGCTGTGTGCTCCACGAACTCAATGAGGAATTAAACCCACAGCTAGGACAGCTGTTTAATCATAGTCTTACCTCTGGATACGTACCCAGGGAGTGGCGCACTGCAACTGTGGTCCCACTTCACAAAGGCGGTGCCTCCACCGACCCTGGAAATTACCGGCCCATTAGCTTGACAAGCCTTATCTGAAAGCCATGGACAGGATCATAATGGACCTCATAAATAAAGACATAGGGAATTTGCAGACTTTGGATCCATCCCAGTTTGGCTTTGTCAAAGGCAGATCATGCCTTCTAAACTTGGTTGACTTTTTCGAAACAGTCACCAAAGCCATTGATGAGGGAAAGGCAGTCCATACAGCCTACCTCGATCTGGCGAAGGCCTTCGATACAATACCCCACTCGGGTATCATTGAAAAACTCATCAGCTTAAATGTTAACCCATACATCACAAGATGGGTTGCAAACTGGCTGAGTGACAGAACCCACAGGGTCAGAGTTGCTGGCGCCATGTCAGACTCAAAGCCTGTCACAAGTGGTGTACCACAGGGCTCAGTCCTGGGCCCACTCTTGTTTGGCATCTACTTTTCCAAGTACAAGCAAACACAGGAGGGTTATGGGTGACAAAGGTTGCAGATGACTGCAAACTGGGCCATAGTAGAAAACACATCTGACACAGATATCCTTCAGAAGGGTCTCACAGAAACGGATAACTGGTGCCAGAGCCATGGCCTAAAGTTAAATGCCAAAAATGCATAGTCATACCCTTCGGGAAAAACAAGGTTACCCCTAGCTACCAAATAGGTGGCAATCCACTGAGCACAGAAGAAGTTATCAGGGACCTGGGGACCCAGGTTGATAGTAGTCTGTCATTCGACACCCATGTAGCTAAAGTAGTTAGGAAGACCTTCTACATTGCCCACCTTATCATGAAGGATTCTCATCTAGATCAAGGGAGGTCATAGTCTCCTATACTCATCACTCATCAGACCAATGATTGAGTACAATGCCCCATTCGGAATGTATCTGACCCGACACTTGCAGCAGCTGGAGAGGCCACAAAAGTTCCTCACCAAAAGGATAAAGGGTCTCAAACATCTGTCCTATGCTGCCCGACTGAAAGAACTCCAGCTCTATTCAGTCGCCACCGCTTGCTCAGAGGTGACCTTTGCCTAACATACAAGGCCATGTCAAACCCAGATTTGATGAATATGCTTCACCTCAAAAAATCTAGATCCGTCAGAGCCACAAGGGCGGGAGACTTAAACCTCGACACGGCTATTAATAGGACGTGCTGGAGGGATAGATTCATCACCCAAAGACTCCCTATGCTGTGGAATAAAATCCCGGTATATGTGAGGCAGAGCACCTCGCTGGCCTTGTTCAAGAGAAATCTTGACCAATGGATGGGAGATCGCAGATATACCCCAGGGATTACCTCAGTGTCACTGCTCGACAGAGGCACAGCAAAATAATGGGTATAGTTCCCCATACTAAAGGGGTGGCGTAAGCCACAAAACTATGGGCTAGGCTTGTAAATGCCCTCTGGCAGATAGCCTAGTATGAACCTATGAACCTATGAACCTATGACGGAATCACTTGATTCTGTGTTCTCCTATCTTGAGGATATTGCGCACCACAGTAGATGCCCAAAGTGGTTGGTCTGTGCAGATCTTCTCCCTACAGGGCACAATGTAGAGTCTGTCCTGCTGCCCACAGCTCCATTCATTGGCGAGTTTGAGATGGAATCACACAGTATGTTTTTCGGACGTGGGAGAAACTCTACAGAGACAGAGGGAGAATGTGCAAATTCTAAACATGCATTGGTCAGAGGTCAGGATTGAACCTTGTACCTTGTGCATGGGAGGTGAAGACCTTAACCATTATGCCAACTGGTCTCTTCCTTACATTGACTAAAGCAAGAGGTTAATAATAACATTCCCATTGTTTTTAGGCAGCAGTTATGAACAAAGACTAACCACTGGGGTAATGCAAGGGTGATGCTGTACCAACTTTATCTTAAATTCACCCTAAAGGAACACATATATCTGCTTAAATAAATACAAAGTTCTTATCTGAATATGGATAAAACAAAGTCAATTTCTGTTTCAGTTAATTATGAAGAGAACTACACAAGTATGCTGATATGAGGTGATTTAAAAAGATACAGTAACCAGATGCTATGCCCCAGACATTCACATTCTGAAAAAGCTAATGCTTAGCACTAAGATATATAAAACCATGGTAGCTCTGCAGTGGAAAAGCATTATCCTTGAAGGCACTATGACCATTAACAAGACTGCAAAAGTAATTATTTATCTTTCTTTAAAGAAGAAAAGGATGTGCATTAATACAATAGCAAAAGTAGTTTAGTATGCTTTCTACTACCAACTGTAAAATCTGGTCTTCAACTTTATAGCAGCTGAAGTTTGGTTTAAATAAAACTGTCTGGGAACCCTGAGAAACAAATGTTTATATAAATAATGCACAGATATTCCCACAAAAATGTTCTATGACACATTGGGAGCTTTCTTTAAGATATAGTGCAAGGTTGCAGCTTTTGAAACCATGCACTACTGGAATTGCTTAATAAAGTCCATGTCAGATAGAATGCACAGTTTAAGTAAGCAGGTGCAATCCTGTATGCACATAGATGCAAACCAAAATCACAATTAAAAGCAGTTAAATAGCTGTCCTCAGGAAATAAAATAGTTGCCTACACAAATTTAATTTCTATGGAATTGTTAATGGATACATCTGTAGAATTGCCTGCTATGGTAAGAAAGTGGTGACTGGATTCTCCAACAGTAAGCGACTAGAGCAAAGCAAGTGAGCAGAGAAGACCTAACTATTAACTGGCCAAATGACTGACATAAATTATAGTTTCTTATAGAGCCACAAGGCTCAGTTGGGAATGTGGTATTCCACATTGTTTCTTTGAGGAAAGCAAATGATAGTCCCTGCAAGTGCCCTGGAAGCCTCAAAATGAATTGATATTATGCAATCCCTTAAGTAGAAAAAGTTTACATAAGTGACTGGGCATTTAGAAATAAAAGGGGACTATTAACTTGACATGAGCATGAGCTGTTCATGTTGGAAAGATGGGGGAACCTAAAGGGGGGGGTTACTCTGAGGAGACATAACTTCAGGCCTTAGAGTAGGTTACAGTGGGCAGCATGGTGAGTCATTGATTAAGATCGCTGCCTCAGAGCTCCAGTGTTTGGGATTCAATCCTGACTTTTGGTCACAGTTTGTGTGGATGTTGTATTTTCTCCATGTGTCTATGCGTGCTTTCTCTGAGTATTTCACTTTTCTACCACCTGTGAAAAATATGCAGATTGGCTGACTGCTCCAATAAAAAATGTCATATATATTGCATTTGCCTTTGCCTGTGTGACACTGATTGAGGTGGAAAAGGATTAGAGAGGAGACACTTCACTTTTTCAATCAACAAAACAAATAAAGATGTTTAAAAAAAATATAAAGTAATAAACTCAATTAGCAAAATTAAATAATTTGGACGAAACAGGACTTTATTGAAGAACATCTTGACTTTATAAACCATTGCAATATATGCTTTATATTTTAATGTAAAAGTATATCATCTCACAGTTAAAACAATCTTGCCAGCTAAGAGCAGCTTTTTGCTTGAGTAAGTTTCTTTATATATCACCATTTCCCTTCCAATTTCAAGATATAAGTAACCCATATAAACAAACCTGTGAAAGACCTTTGAATGCAGATAATTCCTTCACTAACATTTCATGATTTGGATCAATGTAAGCACTTCTTTAGAAAGCCTGTTTGCCATGGCAGATATGTTTCTTAAGCTGTGAGTACAGAAACATTGATTTCAAAGAGTTTATTTTAAATGAGATTCAAATAAAAACAGGGGTAATGTACTTCTGAGAAGGAAAATATATTCTTATGCTGGGATTTTGTAAACCATCAAAAATCAAGAGTTAAATTCTCTTTTCTTTCAAAAAAATTTCATTTTTATTATCTATTTTAAAGCCAACAATAGAAAACACCAGTAGCTACACCAAAGATAAAGAACCCGGTGTCTGGGTTTTCAGATAAAATTATTGATCATTTCTGCAAATCATTTTCTGCATATAATGTTATCAGTTGACTTTAAATATTAATGGAGGACTTGAAGCTTGCCAGAACATAGAATAGCCTTATCTTATATTATCCGACTGAATTAGTATGCTTCCGCCACAAATGTCAAAAGAGAGGTGACTCTGACGTCTGGCAACTGGAACAACAGAATAATTAACTTTAACCTGAGATTAGAATCTGCTTTTGATTCATCATACTATAACCCTAACTGTGCATTTTATGGTTACCTTTATCAGTAAAAGTCAAAATCTCTACTGAGTGGTTTAATATATCTCAAAACAATACAATAAAAGGCATTTCAGTGTATTATTTTGTCAGTTTGCATGAACTCAATTATGAAAATATTCTACAAGGCTGAATTTGTGTTTGAATATTTTCCTGCATAATATATATTTTTTAATATCAACCAAACAATTGATCTCAATGTGTTCAGATCTAGGATTCCCTACTGTGCATTTGAAGTTGTAATGTTTTCATAACAACCCTGAAGGCATTACAACAATTATTATAAACACAGGAAAGGGCATGTAATTATTACCAGACGAACAAATATGTCATGCTTATTTGTAATGTATTTGATAGTTCAACATTGTTTTTCAAGGTTTTAATACATTAACATTCTATGTCCATAGAAATGCATTCAATAATTTATTTTATTTAATGTATATCAGCATAAACTGCAGGCTTTGTGCATTTGTATTCAATTCAGAAAACATCTGCATCGATGCAGTATACAATATGTGTGATACAGGAGTTGATCTATCTCAGTACTGCATATAATGTACAGAAAACATGTTAATTTTCAGTCAGCTCCATCCATCTAATCATCCATCTAGCCATACATAGCCCATAACATGTAGAATCCCATAGGCACAAATACAGAGGTGTTAACAGATTTTCATATAGACAAGGAGGCTATTAAAAAGAGAACAATTACTAAGCTGAAAGTTATTTCCAAGGGCAAACTTGAATCAAAATAAATTAAATGACTTGTAGTGAAGCACATAGCATACAGCTGGGGGTGAAGCAGGTAATCACCAATTATTCAGAAAGGTACGCAAAACCCAGGCGCACTATCAGTTGAGCAGGACATATGCACGAACTGAAAAAATATTTACATTTTAAATACAACCTGGGCTCCAGATTGCCCGTAAAGGAGAAAGAAAATGATGGGGTTTTGCATGTTTGTCTCTCTTTAACATTGTGGGAGCAGGGCTTTGATTTTTATGGCATACAAGTTCCACTAATCTGTCTCTAGAGAGTTGAGAGCTGGTAATATGTGTGTGTCTCTCTCTCTCTTTTTTTTTTTTTTGAAGAGGAGGGGTGGAGCTGCCAAAGGGGCTCTGCTACTTGCGTGAGAATATGACATAATCTGACTTCATCTATTGAGCACAAATACTACTTTGACTACTTTAAGTCTAGTCTTGATGATTATATTGGTAGACACAACTTTATACCAGTACTGACATGTACAACTCTGCTCAGTTTGAGAAGTAAGCACTATTAAGTGATTAAAAAGGAAAGAACAGACTTTTATGTGTATGTGTGTATACTTAAAGTTCTGTATGGCAAGGCCTTTTATGGTCTTAGTGATCTGTAGTCTGATGTCATTTCAGTGTTCGTACTGCATATCCATACAGTGGGCAATTGAAAAAGCACTTGTGAATCAAAGAGAAAGTGAAAAAGTCCTGCTGCATTAGGAAAACCTGTATTTTTTCATAAAGATACAGTGACAGGATAGAAACTGTTGGCAGATTAGGAAACAAAAATGTAATAATAATGGTGCTTACTAGTGCAAATAGGCTTGTAACGTTGAAAAGACCCACAGCACAATAATCCTTAACGCAACTTTATTATAGGAAAACAGCGTTTTCGCCACACTCATTAGGTAGCTTCTTCAGAGGAAGTTAAAAAAGAAAAAAGCGCCAAAACATTTAAATATATTAAGTGCCATAATAATGGTGCTTAATATTTATATGCCTTAACACAAAACTGCACACTGTCTGACAGGTCTTTGCTTTTAAATGTATTGAACTATTATGCATGCAAATTCCTAGCAAGACATTTAAAAGATTTCATTTAAATGAGATATGTTGCCATCCTTAACATACATTTATGTATTCATTTATTACCTTTGCTGACTAGGTTAGCCCACATTACAGCTAGCCTATCTCCAGGATGAGACTAGAGGTGGTATTCCTACTGTGTGTGAGAAATGGGGCCTGGACACCAGAGAAATTCTCATTCTCACTGTATGATCTGAAATCCAATGTTATTAAAATAAGCAGTTAGTGACTTGGAAATAGGAGTGGAGTTGAAAGTGTTAGAGGGAGATATTATGGGAAGTTACTGAGTTTAAACCATGGGGATTGCTGAAACTTTTATGATAAGTCAGAACCTGCAATCAGTATACAATGAATGCAGAATATAGAAAATATAACTACAGAACAAGGCAAATCTGAAAATCCTGTAGATGCAGTAAGTTGTACCATAAACATGACAGAAGATTGTGAGAGTTGGAAAGACAAGGAGGAATGGGCATGTCATCCTGGGTGGAGAAAATTCATAGATGCTGGTTCCTGTGACATTGGGCCAATATCCCACCAAACAGGCACAAATAATGTGACGTCCTCTTACTATCCTGGGTCAGTAACTAAGGAACTTCAATCCTCACTACAGACTCCAGTGTGATACTGTCATTTAAATGGGAGTAATGCTTCACAATTTCCCCTAAGAACACAACAGGAACACACTCTATATCTTGGGAATGGACTGTATACTTCTGTCCACCATTAATCTAATTAATTATTACACACTCCAGAGCAAAGTGTCCCAGTTTAAGACCTCTGATATACTCTTGAACCTATACATGGCTATTAATAGGACGTGCTGGAGGGATAGATTCATCACCCAAAGACTCCCTATGCTGTGGAACAAAATCCCGGTACATGTGAGGCAGAGCACCTCGCTGGCCTTGTTCAAGAGAAATCTTGACCAATGGATGGGAGATCGCAGATATACCCCAGGAATTACCTCAGTGTCACTGCTCGACAGAGGCACAGCAAAATAATGGGTATAGTTCCCCATACTAAAGGGGTGGCGTAAGCCACAAAACAATGGGCTAGGCTTATAAATGCCCTCGGGCAGATAGCCTAGTATGAACCTATGAACCTATGAACCTATATACAAACGCTTCTATGAAAGCCTTATACAGGTTTCAAGCTGTGTCCCTTTCCCAAAATAATATGAAAGTAACCTGTGTCTTCTCCACTCTTTTTCATCTCTGCACTTCATTAGTTCTATTCCTTTTACTGTTAGTTTTTAAATATGTACTTTCTGCACAATTATGTGATATTTAATTATCTGCATATTTTTAACTTGATTTTCTTGAGTTTATCCTCACTCCAATGTTTTCTATTTTCTCTGATTGTAGTTTTATCTTAGAATAATTAGATTTATATCTTATTGTAATTTTTCTTAGCTTATAGTGGAGCTTTTCTCCTCGGGCCTCTGCTGAAAATGGACATGTATCCAGCCAGACTAGCCCGGTCAACAAATGTAAAATAGAATAAAATAAAAAATATGGTAACTATGCCACCAATCAGAGCATCTACATGTTTTTTCAAAGGGATGCCCAATTATTAAAATTAAATATCAAAACAAATGGTAGCATATGACCTAAGGCAGCTAAGATTTCAAAGTGGCACAGGAGTTATCCAAGGAGGTATAAGCACTCGAAATTCACTAAAGAAAACACTGCTTGACCAGCCACAATGTAAGATAATAAAAAGATTTAATAATAAGCTAAATTAAAAATGTAAAACAGTAATTTCAATAAACAAACAGAATCCAATAACCAGGAAAATTAAATTAATACTGAAGGATAGAAATCCAACAATTAGAAAAACTCTGATTGATAGCTATAATTACCTATCTAACTGATGAACACTGTCCTTGATCTAAACTAAAAATTTCAAGAGAGCAAAGGCAGGCTTACAATTCCTGGTGAGGCATTTGGGTATCCACTGAACAACTGCAGCTGTGAACAAACTGAACAAAATGAACTCAACTGTTAACTGAACATCAGTCATCATTAGCATGCTCTTTTATAGACTGGGTTAACTGTCTCAACTGTTCCAGTTCTTATTTTCATTTCATTTCTTTAAAAATCAACAGACAGTCTCTGAAAGTAAACACATATTAATTGGAAACATTCCGATGACATCATCTGTAGATCAGCTGATTCTGAGATAGCCTACGTTTAGAATCTCCTTCACAAATATGCACAGTTAGGAATGTAACAGACCACTGTTCAACTTTTCTAACATCCTGTACAAACAAAAGTATTAATCAACATGTGAGAACTTATTCTTAATACCATAGCTTGTAATGCTGCCATATATTACACAGGTTAATCTGAAATTATGTACAAAACTGCGGCAAGACATGCTAGCACAGATGACAGTGTCTAATTTTTTCACATTCCCCTCATATGACTCAAGCATGATTTTCAAGTGACCTTTGAAAAACAAGGCTTGAAAAAATGGGTCTGCCTGGAATATCAATCCACTCCTCTTCTGGACAATCCATATGCATTGGTATTAACCCCCACTAGAGTGTTGTATTATTATGTCATATGCTTGCAACCATAGCCTCTACCTCAATAACTTGGCATTTTGCTTGCTGACTCTATTTAGCCATGACAAAGGGTTATTATCTGTGAGTACAGTGAATTTTCTTCCATAAAGATTAGGCTGCAGCTTCTGCAATGCCCATGTTCTTTCTCCAAAGTTGCATAACATTCTTCCCTAGGTTGAAGTTTACTGCTAAAATATACCACTGGGTACTTTTTTCCTTCTGATGAAACTTGGCTGAGTACAGCCCCCACCCAATAATTTGAAGCATCTACTTGTACAACAAGTGTTTTTGTATAATCTGGGCTGGCTAACACAGGTGGTCCTCCTAAAAAATCTCTACGTTTTTGGAATGCCTGCTCGCAATCTGTGGTCCACACTACCTTATCCAGTTTATTTTTCTACATTAGGTCTGTAAGGGGTGCAGCTATTGTACTATAACTGGGCACAATTTTTTTATAGTACCCCTCCATCCCTGGAAATGCTCTCACTTGCTTTTTAGTAATAGGAACTGGCCATGCTTAAATAGCTTCCACTTTGACTGGATCTGTCCTAATAATACCACTCTCCACTCTGTCCCCTACCTGACACTTACTTGGTTTAATGGTAAATCCTGCCCTTTTAAACTGGCCTGCAAATGCCTGTAGAATAGTCTTTAATGTAGAGTTTAACCCCTCCACAAGACCATTAGTCTGGGGATGCTAGAGGGTAGTCTTTAGATGTTTCCTCCCACACTTCCACAAACATGGCAGGAGGTGTGACATTTGCCACTTTCTCTACATCACTATCCCCTGCAAAAGGAATACTGTGAACTACAGCTAGAAGTGGCAGATGGTAGGCTCTAGGCCAAATGTTGTACTACCTCACCTTCTAGCCCTCGCTTAGGAGTCCACTCTCTACACAACCAACCCTTGTTCCAGTGTACAGGTTCCCCTCTTTCTTGAGCTTCAGTTGCATCCTTATCCACCACCCCCTCAAGCTTTGTAATGTAGGCTCTGTAAGTTGAGCCAGTCTCAACTCCAGTTTTGTGACCCTCCCTAGCTCCCCTTCCACAGAAAGCCTAGTAACTTCTGACAGCTGTGCTTCCTCACTGTCAGTCTGGGTACTGCCACTCAGCTCTGTCCTTGCAGTCACCACGTCCAAGGGAACATGACTACTCACCAGCAGCTGTGGCTCACTTTCAGACATACTTCTACAAGATAGCTCCTTCTCTGAAACAAGCACCATGCCAGCCCTAGATTCAGGTATGAGATCTGTCTGGGTCTCCCCCAGGCTACCGGACGTACATGCCTGTCTCCAAGCCGGACTGTATGTAACTGCATGTACACAAGGTACTGCATCATCAAGGTCATTCCCTGTCAGGACATCTGCAGAAATATCCTCACACAGACCTACTTCTTTGTTTTCTCTTCCACCCTCCCAGTCAAGATAAACCCTAGCCAAATGTATTTGGAATGGGGTCCCTCCCAGAGCTCTGACTGAAGTGGACTGTCCAAGCAAGTACTGCTCTTCTCTAACCACTGCAGGTTTCACAATGGTTATAGCAGAAGCTGTGTCACCCTTAGCAGTAATCTTTTTACCATCCACTAAGATAGGATATAAAGTTTGATGATTGTTTGCCACCCCTGTTGCTTCCAAAAAACTTACCACTGGCAGTTTTCCATCATCACTTGCTGGCTTCCTCACCTTTTGTTCTCATCTTGCCTTGATGGACATTTTGCTACTACGTGGCCCCTCAGTTTGCATTTAAAACATTTAATCCCTAACCGTGTACTTGGACTAGTAGTTTCCCCTGTTACTGGTGTACTCTGTTGGGGTGGTTAAAACTGCCCCACATGGGTTCCCTTATGTCCATGTGCAGCATTGGGTATCCCTTTCTTATGCATTGTTGCTTTGCTTGCTAAACAGAGATCCTCTTTTCTCCCCAACTTCTCTGCAGAGATACATCATTGGTCTGTTAACTAGATTCTCATGTCATCTGGCAAAGTAATGAGGGAATGTTCCCTCACCAAAAGGTCTGCCAGTCCCTCAAAAGTGGTAATCTGAAACCCACTCACCCATTTGTGAAACTAAGTACTTTACTCAGCAATATAATCACGTACACTTTCATCTGCCTTGCACCTATGTTCATGTAACTTTTTTCTATAAACTTCAGGGTTTAGTTTAAAACAATGATGAAGACAGTTTTTAACATTTTCATAATTCAAACAATCTACATCAGACAATTTTGACATGGCCTGAATAGCTTTGCCATGGAGAAAGGGAGTCAGGATCTGAACCCAGTGCTCATGGTCAACATCATCCTACTTACATACCCTCTCAAATATATGAATAAAACTATGAAATACATCCCCATCTCTGTGTTAAGGAAAATGTTTACTGAATTTTACAACTTCTGGGGTCGAGTTATTCCCTTCCCTATTACCTCCATGACCCTCTTGAAGGGTAAGAAGCTTCACTTCATGCCAGCACTGTCTCTCATTTTCCTCGGCTTCTAAACATTTGGCCTCAAGTTCATACTGACACTGCTTCTCTCTTTCTTCAGCCTCTAACTGTTTGGCCTCCAGTTCATACTGAAGCTGCTTTCTTCAGCTTCCAGTTCCCATCTTCTTAACTCTAAATGGATTCTCAGGACCTCCAAAGAAAAGGTGGATTGTCCAGTCTCAGCAGGCTGCACATCACCAGTACTAAACTGGATATCCTCTGAATGACTAGTCTGAGCTGTAGCTGCAACTAAGGCTGAACTCATACCTTCCTTAGTCAGGTTGGCATGCAAAAGTCATTTGACTTGACACACCTTAGCCAACTGATTCTTTATCAGCTTGCTATTGTCTTCTGCTGACATTTTTCCCTTCTGTCCCTGACTAATCAAATAAAAAAAAAATGAAGCTGTGGTGGACTGAAATTATGTATTTTTAACTTGTGGCTGTCAAGAGTGCACACCTTAATGACCACTATCCACAGGCTGCTGAAGTCCCATTTAGAATCCCACACTGCTGCCACCAATTAATGTAATGTCTGGCCAATATCTCACCGAACAGCCACAAATAATGTGATGTCCTCTACAATCCTGGGTTAGTAACAAAGGAACTTCAATCCTCACTACTGACTCCAGTGTGATACCAACACTTAAACGGGAGTAATATTTCACAATTTCCCTTAAGAGCACAACAGGAGCACACTCTATATCATGGGACTGGACTTTATACTTCTGTCCACTATTAATGCAACTCCTTATTACACACTCCAGAGCAATATGTCCCAGTTTAAGACTTCTGATACACTCACACTTAAATAAATTGAATTGCACATATCTAAATGCTTCTAGGAAATCCTTATACAGATTTTGAGCTGTGTCCCCTTCCCAAAATAAAACGGTAACTATGCCACCAATCAGAGCATCTATATGCCTTTTCAAAGGAATGTCCAATTATTAAAATTAAATATCAAAACAAATGGTAGCAAACAGCCAGGATTTCAGAGTGGCCCAGGAGTTATCCAAGCAGGTATAAGCACTCTCAATTCAATAAAGAAAACACTGAATAACCAGCCACAATATAAGATAATAAAAACATTTAATAATAAGCAAAATGATTAAAAATGTAAAATAGTAATTTCAATAAACAAGCAAAATTCAATCAGAAGGAAAATTAAATTAATACTAAAGGATAGAAATCCAGCAATTAGAAAAACTCTGATTAATTAGCTATGATTACCTACCTAACCGACGAACACTGTCCTTGATCTAAACTAAAATTTGCAACAGAGCAAAGGCAGGTTTACAGTTCTTGGTGAGGCATTCTGGCATCCTCTGAACAACTGCAACCATGAACAAATTGAGCAAACTGAAATCAACTGTTAACTGAACATCAGTTGTCATCAGCAGGCTCTTTTATATACTGGGTTAACTGTCTCAACTGTTTCAGTTTTTGTTTTCATTTCATTTTTTAAAAATCAACAGACAGTATCTGAAAGTAAACACGTAGCAACTGGAAACATTCTGATATCATCATCTGTAGATCAGTGGATTTTGAAGCAGCCTGAATTTAGACTTTCCTTCACAAATATGCACAGTTACAAATGTAACAAAGAACTGTTCAACTGTTCAAACATTCTATACAAAGAAAAGTATTAATCAACATGTAAGAACATATTTTCAATAACATAACTTGTCATGCTGCCATATATTGCACAGGTTAATCTGAAATTATGTAAAAAACTCCAGCCAGACATGTTAGCACAGATAACAGTGCATAATTTCTTCACATTCCCCTCCCATGACGCAAGTACGATTTTCAAGTGACCCTTGAAAAACGATGCTTAAGAAAAATGGGTCTGTCTGGAATATCATCCCTCTTCTCTGCTAGACAATCCATCTGCGTTGGCATTATTAACCCCACAGCAGTGTTGTATTCTCATGTCATATGCTTGCAACCCTAGACTCTACCTCAATAACTTGGCATTTTACTTGCTGACTCTATTTAGCCATGTTAAAGAGTTATGATCTGTGAATACAGTGAATTTTCTTCCACAAAGATAAGGCTGCAGATTTTGTAATGCAAGTGCTATGGCTAGACACTCTTTCTCCACAGCTTCATGACATTCTTCCCTGGATTGAAGTCTATGGATAAGATATACGACTGGGTGCTCTTCTCCTTCTGAGCCCAGTAATGTGAAACATCTACTTGCACAACAATTTTTTTACTATAATCTGTGCTGGCTAACACAGGGGATCCTCTGAAAATCTCTTTAAGTTTTTGGAATGTCTGCTCACAATCTGTGGTCCACACTACCTTATACAGTTTATTTTTCTTAGCAAGGTCAGTAAGGTGTAGAGCTATTGTACTGTAATTGGGCACATATTTTTTATAGTACCCCTCCATCTCTAGAAATGCTTTTTAGTAACAGGAACTGGCCATGTTTGAATGGCTTCCACTTTGACAGGTTCTGGCCTAATCTTATCACTCCCCACTCTGTCTCCTAAGTAAATGACCTCTGTGATACCCACCTGACACTTACTTGGTTTAATGGTTAACCCTGCTTTTTTAAACTGGTCTGAAATTGCCGGTAGCATAGTCTTTAAGGTAGAATTTAATCCTTCCACAACACCATTAGTCTGGAGATGATAGATGGTAGTCTTTAGATGTTTCATGCCACAACGCTTCCACAAACAAGTCTGCAGTTCTGATGTGAAGTTGACACCTTGGTCAGCCGTATCTTCCTAGGGAAACCTAGCCTGCTGAAAATTGCCACATTCTCTACATCAATATCCCCTGCAAAAGGAATATTATGGACTATAGCTAGGAATGGCAGATGGTAGGATCTCGGCACTACCAAATGTTGTACTATTTCACCTTCTAGCCCTCACTTAGGTGTTCACTCTCTACACAACCAACCCTTACTCCAGTATACAGGCTCCCCTCTTTCTTGAGTTTCAGGTGCCTCCTTATCCACCACCCTCAAGCTTTGTAATGTAGGCTCTGTAAGTTGAGCCAGTCTCAACTCCAGTTTTGTGACCCTCCCTAGCTCCCCTTCCACAGAAAGCCTAGTAACTTCTGACAGCTGTGCTTCCTCACTGTCAGTCTGGGTACTGCCACTCAGCTCTGTCCTTGCAATCACCATGTCCAAGGGAGCATCAGTACCCACCAGTAGCTGTGGCTCACTTTCAGACTTACTGCTACAAGATAGCTCCTTCTCTGAAACAAGCACCATGCCAGCCCTAGATTCAGGTATGAGATCTGTCTGGGTCTCCCCCAGGCTACCGGACGTACATGCCTGTCTCCAAGCCGGACTGTGTGTAACTGCATGTACACAAGGTACTGCATCATCAAGGTCATTCCCTGTCAGGACATCTGCAGAAATATCCTCACACAGACCTACTTCTTTTCTTCCTCTTCCACCCTCCCAGTCAAGATAAACCCTAGACAAATGTATTTGGAATGGGGTCCCTCCCAAAACTCTGACTGAAGTGGACTGTCCAAGCAAGTACTGCTCTTCTCTAACCACTGCAGGTCTCACAATGGTTATAGCAGAAGCTGTGTCACCCTTAGCAGTAATCTTTTTTCCATCCACTAAGATAGGATATAAAGTTTGATGATAGTTTGCCACACCAGTTGCTTCCAAAAAACTTACCCCTGGCAGTTTTCCATCATCACTTGCTGGCTCTCTCACCTTTTGCTCTCATCTTGCCTTGATGGACATTTTGCTACTACGTGGCCCCTCAGTTTGCATTTAAAACATTTAATCCCTAACCGTGTACTTGGACTAGTAGTTTCCCCTGTTACTGGTGTACTCTGTTGGAGTGGTTTAAACTGCCTTACATGGGTTCCCTTATGTCCATGTGCAGCATTGGGTATCCCTTTCTTATGCATTGTTGCTTTGCTTGCTAAGCAGAGATCCCCTTTTCTCCCCAACTTCACCCCAGAGTTACATGCTCAGTCTGGTAACTAGATTCTCATGTCATCTGGCAAAGTACTGAGGACTTGATCCTTCACCAAAATGTCTGCCAGTCCCTCAGAATTGGTGATCTGACACCCACTCACCCATTTGTGAAACTAAGTACATAAATCAGCAATATAATCAGAGACACTTTCATCTGCCTTGCATCTATGTTCATGAAATGTGTTTCTATAAGCTTCAGGTGTTTGTTTAAACCAATGATGAACACAGTTTTTAACTTTTTCGTAATTCAAACAATCTACATCAGACAGTTTTGACATGGCCTGAATAGCTTTGCCATTGAGTAAGGGAGTCAGGATCTGAACCCAGAGCTCATGGTCAACATCATACTGCTTACATCCGCTCTCAAATATATGAATAAAACTATGAAAGTCATCCCCATCTCTGTATTAAGAAAAACATTTACTGACCTTTACAGCTTCTGAGGTTGAGTTATTCCCTTCCCTAATACCTCCATGACTCACTAGAATGGTAAGAATCAGCACTGTTTCTCATTTTCCTCGGCTTCTAAACGTTTGGCCCCCAGTTCATATTGACACTGCTTCTCTCTTTCTTCAGCCTCCAGCTGTTTGGCCTCCAGTTCATACTGAGTCTAGTTATCTTCAGCTTCCAGTTCCAGTCTCCTTAACTCCAAATGGATTCTCAGGTCCTCTGAAGAAAATGCGGACTGCCCTATCTCAGCAGGCTGCACATCCCCAGTACTAAACTGGATATACTCTGAATGGCTGGTCTGAACTGAAGCTGCAACTATGGCTGAAATCATAGCTTCCTTAGTCAAGTAGGCATGCACCAGTCCTCTGGCTTCACACTCAACCAACTGATTTTTTGTCAGCTTTCTATTGTCTTTTGCTGACATTTTAGCCTGCTGTCTGTGACTATTTTATTTTATTTATTTTTATTTTATTTTACATTTGTTGACCGGGCTAGTCCAACTGGATATATGTCCATTTTCAGTAGAGGCCCGGAGAGATAAACAGATAATTGCAACATCAGGTACAATACAATTTTAAGACTAGAATGTGATTTTACATAGCAGCTTAGTAATCATATAACTTACATATTTAAAAAGAAAGAAAGAAAGCAAGTATTTGTGAGGTAGAGACATGATTGATACAGTAGAAAGTTTGCAATGTAAGTTCATACTCTGTAGAGGTTCCTAAGAAAGACTAAGTTAAAAATCAGACCTTAAGTAACTTACAGATCATTCTCTCTGAGGTTCATGAAAGAGGTAGAAATAGTGCAGTAATAGTGAGATAAGTATACAGTGGACATGGCAGGAAGGGTATTATTAGTCTGGGTTAATACATGGGCATAGCCAGTGAGTTTTAAGGTATTCTTTAAGTTGCTTTTTGAAAAGTAGTATTGAAGAGAGAGATGAGAGTTCAGTGAGAAGCAGGTTCCAAGCTTTTCCCACAGTGTTGGAGAACAGCGAGTCCCCTGCCTTATTGTTGGATTTATGTATGGATACTAGTAATTTATTTGCCGAGCATAGGGTTGTCAGATTTTTGTAGGGTGTGACAAGGCTAGTGAGTATTGTAGTATTACTAAGATGATAAAGGGTCTTGTGGGTGATAGTAAGTGGGTGAAACTGAAGCTGATTATGCAGTTCCAGCCATCCTAGCTGTTTTAGATTGTGACAATGGTGGGTTCTAAAAGGGGAGCCAGTGGCAAATCTGGCAATGTTATTATAGGAGGTTGCCAGTTTGTTGAGGTGGTTTTGGACAGATCGGTAAAAATTGATGAGGCATACAGGAGGGTGGAGACAAGATGGGTTTGGGCAATAGTAGTTTTAGCTATTGGAGTAAGGAATGGTTTCATTTTGTAAAGGGAGCCTAGTTTTCTGTTAACTGATTTTATTGTAGTGTTGATGTGTGTATCGAAGTTAAGGTTGTGGTCAATTATTACTCCTAGGAGTTTGGTGGTTGGGTCAGGAGATATGACAGTGCCATTATTAGATATGACTGTGAAGTCTATTGGGGAGGTCTTTTGTGGAGGAGTGAAGAGCAGTAATTATTTTTTTGGTGGGATTCAGGAGGTAGCAGCACTGTAGGAACCAGTTTTCTACTATATTAAACACTCTTTGGGTGAGGGACTGGAGTTCAGATGAAGAAGTGGCAGAACATATTAATGTGGAATCATCTGTATATTGTATGCAGGTAGCATGAGGAATTATTATATTTAGATCGCTGATAAAAATTGAGAATAGGAGATGGCCCAAAATAAAACCTTAAGGGACACCAAGGGTAATAGGGAGATGTGTGGATAGATAATTGTCCCAAAGCACAGCCTGTTGACTATTTTTTAAGTAAGACTTGAACCATTGTAATGCCTGTGTATCTAGTGAGAGGGATTTAAGTATATTTATAAGAAGCTGATGGTTAACCATTAAGAAGTCAATAAAGAGTGCAGAGGATAGAGTATTGTTATTACAATATTTGTTAATGCAGATAGAAAAGGATAGGAGGGCAGTGGTAGTGCTATGGAATGGCCTAACACCATGCTGACAGTTAGCTAGTAAGTTGTTTTGGAGTAGGTGATCAAGTAGTTGACGGTGGATGCATTTTTCCATGATTTTTGCTAAAGGAGAGAATAAGGCTATTGGGCAAAAGTTTGAGAGTTCAGTTGAGTTGCTGCCCTTATGTTGTGGGATAATATGGGAGATTTTCCAGGTAGATGGGATGGTTCCTTCAGTAATGGTTCTATTTATTAGAATGGAAATGGGATAGGTTAGAACATTTGCTGCTATTTGCAGATATTCAGTTGGAAGAAGATCGGCAGAGGGAGTACATGGCTTGAGTTTTTATAGAACGGTGCAAATGAAGGATGTTGGAACTAGTTGTAAATGGAATGAGGGAATTAAGCTAGTTGTGGTGGAAGGTAAGCTTGTGTTAACATGAGGTAGGGAATTAGCTAGAGATTGGACTGCGTCAGTAAAGAAGGTAGTAAAGGCATCAGCAATATGCTTGGGATTGTCATAGGTGGTGCCTGATGGGGTTGGTGTTTTGGAGTGCCCTGGATGTAGGAGTCTATTAATACCTGTCCAGAACGTTTGTGGTTTGTGTTGGTGAGTTTGTTGGAGTTGAAAGTAAAAGTTTTTTTTTTTTTTATCAAGAAGTATTGATTTTTTAGTAGCATTTCTCAGCTGCCTAAATTTCTGATGATCTATTGGGTTTTTAGTAGTTCACCATTTGGCCCAGCTTTTATTTCTTAGGTTTTTTTGCCTTGTCTCTTTTGTGCGCCAAGGATCAGTTTTAGTCCTATTTCTAATAGAGCAAGTAGGGGCATGATAGTCCAGGATTTGTAAGAATTTGGTGTTAAAGTAAGTCACTGCTTCCTCTAGTTGGAGGTGTTTTAGGGGTGACCAGTCACATGCCTTAAGTTCAGTTTGGAAGCTTTCTGGGTTAAAATTTCTGTTGGACTGTGTAGTTTTGCAAATGGTAGGATTGGGAATATTGATCTTTTGTCTAATAATATAGGATAGTGAGTGGTCATTAATATCATCAGGAAGAATACCTGCTTTATATGTAAGGGGATGACTGTTTATTAGGATCCAGTCTAAGGTGATTTCTTTGCTGTTGGGTTTATGGATCCTGGTGGGGGTGGTAATAGTTTGGGAAAAAAACATATAGGTTTATATGGGTAGTCGGCTCGGTTGAAGTACAGCTATTCTAGTCTATATTAAAGTTGCCCAGCACTATGGTTTCTTGAGGGTAGCAAGTAGAGAGCCAGCTAAGAATATTTTCAAGGGTGTTGATGTTACCAGGGGGAAGGTAGGAGCAATATTATATAGATAGATTTGCAGGTATTGATCTGAAGTTTAGAGATAATATGTAAAAGTAATTGCGCATCTAATGGGGTAAGTTGTAGCCCTGATTTGTTTAATACTGCCACCCCTCCACCCTTTTTGGTTTTACGGTCTATTCTCAAAATACTGTATCCAGGTGGGGTAATTTCATTGTCCTGGGTAGCAAATTTTAGCCATGTTTTAGTTAGACATAGGATATCAAAGGAATGTACATCTAAGAGAGCATGAAGTTGGGATATTTTATTGGTTACGTTCTGTATGTTGAGGTTTGCTATAAAGAAAGAATTAGGAGTCCTTGTGTGGTGTAAGAGGTAGAGGGATTAGGTCTATGGGGGCCAATGGTGACATTATTGTTTAGGCCAGGGTTGGGATGGATGTCACCATCTAGTAGGGGGTGTTGTTTGAGTCTATGTGTGAGCTTTAGGAATATACAGAAAATGTTTGGAGATTTCCTGCATGGAGGTAAGTACTGTGGGCTAGTCTGTGATACTTTGGGAGTATGTAGATGGATGCAGATGTTATGTTTATATGGTTTTGGGAGGCTGCCTGAGTTGGTGGGAAAGTGTGCTTAAAGGGATGGTAAAATTCAGTGTAGGTGAGTTGTTCATAGGCGGTTAGGACATAGGGTACAGATAGAAAAGGTAGGAGTGCATATAAGAACAATAGTTTTATGTGTCTTGACATAGGTACTATGGGCATTGTAAGGGGAAAATTATAAGTTTCTACAAGGTGAAAGGGATTGGTAAAGGGAAAGGAAGGAAGGAAAGAAATCCTAACTAGTGTAATAGTACTTTAATTAGTAGCAGTATGTAATTAGATGATTGTTACTTTGTACTTTAACATGTAGCATTATGTGATTGGATATTTAGGGAAGGGGTGTGGTTCTGGAGGTATAAGCGTAGGTGCACTGCGGGTGGGTGGGATATGGGGGTAGGGTAGGGGAGCAGATTGAGCCCACAGGGTGAACAGAGTGGGTAGAGCCAAGAAAGAAAGGAAGAAGACAGGTAGTGAGGAAAACAATCAATGAAAGTGGAAGGTAAGTTCCAAAGTAAGGTATGCAAGGAGGTAAGGGACTTTCTAGTGGTAGAAAGGGAGAGATTATTAGAGTGGTTCAGAGAGAATAGGGATGGATAAAGGTGGAATCAGATGCAGGAAAAATACCTGGTTGAAAGACTTAGTTTCTAATAGCAAAATAACTGATAGGTTATAGTGGTCTTATGCTGCCCTCTAGTGGTCAATCCCTATAATATCATTAGTGATATCAGAAAGGGAGATCATGAGAGCTGTAGGGGAAATGAGAGATTAAAAAGAAGGAGGGGAGCGTCTAGAGGCTAGGCTAATGGTAGATGTAGGGGATACAGAGTAGGAGACTATGGCTGCTGGTTGTCCTGGCAGGGAGCACACACTGAAACCAATTATCAGGAATTAGTTGCAATTGTAGGAGGTGAAAAACAGGTTACACATACTGTACTGTACTATTCTTGCTTCCTTAAGTCAGTACAACACAGGGGAAAAAATAGGCTCCTTTCCTGCACTGGGATGAGGTGGCAGTCTTTGTATTTGATGTCTGTTATTTCTCCAGATCTTGGGCATCCAAAAGGACACAATAGCTGGGTAGGTTTACATTGGCAGAATAGTGACAAGTTTACTGTACTATTCGTGCTTCCTTAAGTCAGTACAGCACAGGGGAAGACATAGGCTCTTTTCCTGGAATGAGATGAGGTGGCAGACTCTGTTTTTGATGTCTGTTATTTCTCTAGATCTTGGGTAGCCAGAAGGACATGATAGATAGCTGGGGAGGTTTACACTGGCAGGATAGTGACAAGTGTACTGTAATATTATTGCTTCCTTAAGTCAGTACAGCACAAGGGAAGAAATAGGCTCTTTTCCTGTGCTTGGATGAGGTGGTAGACTCTGTTTTTGATGTCTGTTATTTCTCTAGATCCTGGGCAGCCAGAAGGACATGATAGCTGGGGAGGTTTACACTGGCAGGATAGTGACAACTTTACTGTACTAGTCTTGCTTCCTTAAGTCAGTACAGCACAGGGGAAGAAATAGGCTCTTTTCCTGCACTGGGATGAGGTTGCAGACTTTGTTTTTGATATCTATTTCTCTAGATGTTGGGCAGCCAGAAGGACATGATAGCTGGGGAGGTTTACACAGGACTAACTAAATAAAAGTAAATGAAACTGTGGTGGAATGGAATTCTGTATGCTTACCGTGTGGCTGTTGAGAGTGCACACCTTAATGACCACTAGCCACAGGCTACTGAAGTTCAGTTAAGAATCCCACACCACTGGCACCAATTAATGTCATGTCTGGCCAATATCTCACTGAACAGCCACAAATAGTGTGACGTCCTCTACTATCCTGGGATAGTAACTAAGGAACTTCAATTCTCACTACTGACTCAAGTGTGATTATGTCACTTAAATGGGAGTAATATTTCACAATTTCCCCTAAGAGCACAACAGGAACACATTCTATATTTTGGGACAGGACTGTATAGTTCTGTCCATCATTAATATAACTCCTTATTACACACTCCAGAGCAATGTGTCCCAGTTTAAGACTGCTGATACACTCACACTGAAATAAATCGAATCTCACATATCCAAACACTTCTAGGAAAGCCTTACACAGATTTTGAGCTGTATCCCTTTCCCAAAATAATATGGTAACTATGGCACCAATCAGACCATCTACATGCCCTTTCAAAGGGATGTCCAATTATTGAAATTAAATATCAAAACAAATGGTAGCATATGACCTAAAGCAGCTATGATTTCAGAGTGACTGTCAAAAGAAAAATATACTTTAAAAATGATCAATACACGGTAGGTTCAGGTTAAGGCACTTTAATACTGCAGCAAGGAGACAAAAACGTGCTAATACAGAGTTTGTCTAACTAGAATCAGGAAGTGCAGGTATTCTTATACCTTTTCTAATAAGACATTGCCTATCAAGCTGACGTAGTGAATCACAAGTTTTGTCATCATCATTTTGTAGTAATTGTTTTTACAATATTCTGCTGGTACTATCAATTTTTGTGAGAAACTTCCTAAAAAAAACAACGTGGCCTTGGCTACCACCGGTTAGATACATGCAATGTTACCATTCAAGGTACTATGGCTAATTCGAGCACAAAGCAAGTATAGTTTGCAGTTCATTTCTCTAACAGTCCTTTGTCTATGTTATCTCTAACTTCTGCAGCTGTGTATGTTCTCATGCTTCGAACAGAGCCGATTGTTTAAAATCATTACATTTACAGAATATAGCATTGTTCATTCATTTCTTCCTGACCTAGCAGATAATCACCTGCTTCTCAAGTACATTTCCAAAAGGCATAAACATGAATATTGCTGTGCTAACAATTACTAGGTCAGAGGGCATCTTGCAATTATCAGAAAGCACACTGCAGTTTCAAAAAGCATCTTTTAGTCTCATGTGAAACTCAACTGCATATAAAATAGTGCATATAAAATAGAATGAAAAAGTGTTAACTTATTTAGTTTCTATTTAGCATTAAGCACACACATTAATACATATTTTTCTGACATTTCCCCCCTGTTAATACTTTTTAATTCTATTTTCAAAAGAATAAACAGTTTTCTTCTTCTCCTAACCTCTTCCATTCAGGATTTGCTGTTAAGAGAGTCATTCAGTTTAAATTTATGAAAGTGTTTCACATTCTAACAATTCTTCAATATCAGTACTTTGATACAAAGTCTCAGAAACTGATATATCTATAAATTCTTTGATTAACTTTTTCATGCAGGGAATACCACAACAAATACATGCTCCTAACAGGAATAATCCCACACAAATGGCAATCAGGATGTTCATTAGGATGGAACCCCACCCCCCAAACAAATTCTGGAAAAAAGTCCGTTAGAGGGTTTGGGCCTGGTTTGGTCATGGCTGACACTTGCTGTATCACCTCAAGGCGATCGTTTATCTCATGTTGATGATCAGGTATATACGCACAACACTCTTCTTTGATTAAAGCACACGCACCACCTCTCGCCGCTAGGGTGAAGTCAAGAGCCATTCGGTTCTGGAGCACTACAGTTCTCATAGCATTCAGTTAATCAGTTATCAATTCAAGAGCAGAAAAAGTTGCATTACTTATTACTTTGAGAAGTTTAGATAGTTTTTTCAGCTCCCAAATCGATTTCACTGTGCCATATGGAGGTAATATGCCGGCCTACGATATGACAGCATCACTCAAGTCCATGTGCGTCAGCTTGGTACCCATAGTATGATGGTCTTTCCAGCCCACCTTGATCCGTCCCACTGGATTTTCAGGCTTCCTGACAGCTTTCTTGGCTTCATCTCGGGTATTTTGAATATTTCCCTGAGGCAAAACTGCAGTGTGTCATATGGCGGGAACCAGGTACCCCAGAAAACAACTGCCGGACCAATTCTCAGGTAACCATTTATATGCTATTTTACCACACACAAAATAACAATCCTCTACCTTAGTAGTTACTTTGTTATGAAATGGTTGCCCTGCATGAAACATTTTCCTATGTATTACAGATAGTTGTTTAAAAAGTACAGGATTACGTTGCACTTGTTTAATAGTCTTATGCATGGACTCAAGAAATGAGTCATAATTTGAATTACAAGCTGTACCCATTTTGTTTGCTTTGGTATAACATTTGTAATGTACAGTCACATTGCACTTGCTCCAACCCACTTGAATTGTGTCATTCTTATAAAAACATACAATTCCCTTTTGTGTCACAGGCAAATACAGTGCTACCTTATCATATGCTTTAATAGCTACGGTGTCATAAATCAAATTTTTCCAGGTCTCATTGACCCATAGGGGGACTGCAGTCATTAATAACCCCCCGTATGCTGTTGGTATGCCTGTGCAAATCCAGCAGTTCGAAATATTAAAAGTCTCAGCATACACACGTGTAATTGCCTGATAGGTGTTAAAGTTTGGGTGCCAGTCTATGGTCAGCTCATCACGTTTAATCAGTTCAACTTTTGTGGCTGGAAAAAGGAAAGGCCACAACAAAAAGATCAATGTTATCAGTATAGCTACTAGAATAATCGTGCACGTTTTCTGAGGTTGTTCTGCATCTCTGTTTGCTCTATACCTGGTCATTTTGTTCTCGTTGTACAACAGTAACAAGGTTTTTGTCCAGTTCAAAGTTCTTAACCAGTTTACAGTGTGTCAAATGAATCCAGGACGCTTGCTCTGCGATCTTGACTGCAGTGGGTGTCAACAGTAGTACCTGGTATGGCCCTTCCCACATCAGACAACTCCAGTTTTTTCTCTTCATCACCTTCACCCATACCCATGCGCCAGGGGCTACTGCTGCTTCCGATGGTCTTGTTTGCTCTTTATCTGAAACAGAATTTAACTGCAAAAGTTTGTTATTCAAAAATCACCTCATATACCCTGCAAGTGAACTGTCAGCCTCCTGCTCTGCAGGCATGAGAGGTTTCCATTGAGGTGTATAATATGCCCTCCCAAACAGAACTTCAAAAGGAGTTAGCCCTTTTGCATTTGTATGGATTTTATAGAGCAGTTCTCATGCTCAACAGTGCCAGAAGTAAACAGTGCACCCAGTTCTTTTGTGTCTCACTAATCAATTTTCTAAGCTTGTTTTTCAAAACCCCATGCCTCTCTACTAATCCTGCAGATTGGGGGTGGTATGCACAATGATTTTTCAGAGAAATCCCGAAATAACGGCTAAGTTGTTGTATAGTTTGATTTACAAAGTGTGTGCCATTGTCACTATAAATCTTTTCCGGTATGCCAAATCTAGGAATTATTTCTTTAACGAGGACTTTTGCAACAGTAGCTGCATCTGGATTTTTAGTTGGAAAAGCTTCCACCCATTTGGAAAACATATCTATAATGACAAGGCAGTACTTCTTATTTTTGCATTTGTTCAGCTCTATAAAATCCATACAAATAGTATGGAATGGATACGGTGATGTAGGGGAAACTCCCTTGCTTAGGTTTCAATGCCCCTTGTGCATGATGCTTGTTACAAACATGGCATCCTGCACAAAAATTTATTGCGTAGTTTGTAAATCCATACATCGTAAACACTCGACTCACTAACTGTACCATCCCCCCTGTTGAGACATGGCACTGCCCATGGCTCAACAAAGCTGCATATCTAAACAAGTTAGATGGTAAAATCGTTTTTTTTTCTTTGGAGATGTACAGTCCCTTCTCAAGGGTTGCTCCTCGTTTTATCCACTTTTATTTTTCTACATTTGTAGTAAGTGTCTGCATTGTTTTTAACATTTCTAAGTCTAAAATCTCGGATGGTTTTAGTTCCTCACTCAAAAGAAATACTTCTGAAGCTGAAGCTGCTTGTTTTGCAGCTCTATCAGCCCTTGCCTTACCTTTTGAAATTCTATCCTGTTGTTTGGTATGAGCTACGCATTTGCAAATAGCTACTTTCTGAGGTAACTGAAGAGAGTCTAACAAGTCTAAAATAAATTGCGCATGGTTAATTGGTTTACCAGTAGATGTTATCATTCCTCTATTTTTCCACTGCTGTGCAAAAACATGTACAGTAGAAAGAGCATACTGACTGTCAGTAAAAATGTTCACTTTTTTACCTTTTGCCAAGGTACATGCCCTTGTCAAAGCAATCAATTCTGCTGCTTGTGCAGATAAGTTGTGTGGTAAAGACTTTGCTTCTAAAATCTCGGTATCAGAAACTACTGCATGCCTCACTAGATTCTGTCCTGTAGGACACGTCCTGCACGAACCATCCACATAGCATGTCACCTCGGCATCATCCAAGAGAACATCTGTGAGATCTTTTCTAGGTAGTGTCTTCTGCTCAATCTCCTGCAGGCAGCAGTGTGGTTTGCCATCTGCAGGGGTTGGGAGCAAGGCTGACGGATTCAAAGTTGTGCATCGTTCAATTGTCATATGAGGTTGGCTCAACAGTATAGTCATACAGGAAAAATATCTAGCAGGAGAAAGATATGCTACTTTCTCTTGCAGTAAAATAATTGCGATTGCATGGGGCACTCTCAGTGTGAGAGGGTGGAACAATACTACTGAGGCTGAAGCCTGCACTGCCATTGCAGCTGCGACTACTGCTTGTACACAGTGGGGCAAGGATCGTGCCACTAGGTCTAGCTGTGATGAATAGTAAGCTATGGGGCGCTGTTTATCCCCATGCTGTTGTGTTAACTCTGATGTCATATAACCTTGCTTACAGTCTACAGTTTGGAAAAATCGCTTATGATAGTTTGGTAACCCTAAAACTAAGGAAGAAGCTATCAGTTGTTTCAGTTTGCAGAAAGCTGATTCTGCTTCTGGTGTCCACTGTAATGAATCTTGTGCTGCCATCGGCTTTTTGAATATCAAGTTAGTCAGTGGAGCAGATTCTAAGGCATAGTTTGGAATCCAACTCCGACAAAAGTTAGTAGTACCCAGGAAGGACATAATTTCTTTCTTGGTAATTGGTTTAGGTGCTTGTAATATTGCTGTTTTTCTGTCTTCATCTAATATTCTGCCTTCTTTGGATATTACATATCCCAGGTATTTGACCTGTTTTTTCCAGATTTGCAGTTTGTTTTTTGTTTACCTTGTATCCTTGAGTGACTAAAAATTGTAATAATGCTATGGTATCCTCTCTGCATTCTTGCTGGGTGGGGGCTGCCAGCAGAATGTCATCTACATAAAGTAAAATCTGACTGCCTTTCGGTGGATTAAATCCCGCCAGGCTACTTGCCATTTCTTGTGCGAATATTGTTGGACTTTCACAATATCCCTGTGGTAGTCTCGTATATGTATACCGTTTCCCCTGAAATGTAAATGCAAATCAATATTGGCTGTCAGGGTGTATCGGTATTGAGAAAAATGCATTGCTAATATCTACCACAGAAAAGTACTTTTGTTGTGGTTTCAAATCATTCAATAAAGTGTGTGGATCTGGCACCGTAGGTTCCCTGGGTATAATTGCGTCATTTACAGATTGTAAATCTTGGACCATATGCCAATCTCCATTTGCTTTCCTAACAGGAAATAAGGGTGTATTACATGGTGAATCAGGAGATTCTATCAAGACTCCTTCCTTAAGTAAGGCTGCTATAATAGGTTTGATTTCTATTTCTGCATCCTTTCTCAAGGGATACTGTCTATTTTGAGGTCTAAATGCTGATTTTGGCATGATAGTAACTGGTCCTGCTGTACAAATAAGTCCTACATCTGATTTCCCTGTTGATCAGAGAGTCTCTGGTATGTCTCATAAGGCTTTTTCCTATTCCTCTAGTAAGAGTGCTACTCAGCTATCCTCACTTGCCTATGAGTGCACAGCTGGGTGTGTCTGTGTTATCCAATTTAATTTCTGCTTTTGTACTCCTTGCTCAGAGAGTTCTAACTCTGTCTGTTTTTCCCACCTTATGACTTTTTCTCCTAGGTCTGCCCACTTCAAATTTCTATTTTTAGTTAAACTCACATGTGGTAATCGATTAGATTTGTAAAGTGCTAAGAATTCCTGGGGCAATGAACAGCTTACTACACTGTTTCCTTCTGTGTCCCAGTACAAATTTCATAATACTAACCTATTAGCATGGTTTCTAAACAGTTCTTGCTCATATTCTTTATCAGGTCCTGCTCTGTTACAGTAATATAGAGTGCAATGCAACAAATGCTGTTTATCAGTGTCAAGGGAGGGGGATTTACTGATGGCTGCGTTCATCAGTTCTTCGGTTACTGCCCCTGGACCAGTCGTAACTAAGTCCTGGCTGTACCAATAAAATGTTTCACCCTCCGGTCGCACTACAAAAGTATCCATTTGTCGCTGTGCCTGCATACCCTGCATAGTTGGAACTACGGCTATGCCAAATATCGGAATTAGGTCTCTGCCCAAGAGATTCACTGGGCATTTTGCAGAAACAACAATTTTGTTTTTCTGGGTCAACCCTGAAACTGGGTCAGTTATTTCTATGTTGTGGGAAAGTGGCTCCCGATACAGCTGTCCATTAGCTGCTTTCACTAATATGTAGTCAAGTGATTCTGAATTTTCTGGTAGTTTGGAAGGATGTATCAGGGTCCGTGAAGCCCCTGAGTCACACAGGAATTTAACTTCCCTCCCCTCTACCAGAAGTGTAACTTCCAGTTTTGTGTCTGCTAAGCAGAGCTCTAAACTCAATAATGCTAAGTCCAAAATTTAATTTTCTTCATTATCTATGAATTCATGTACATCCTCTATTTCTTCTGTCACATCCTCTACCCCTTCTATCACATTTGCATTTGTCTTTTCCTGTTTATTTCTATCCAGTGATTCTTGACTATCATATTGTCATTCCTCACCCTCCTTATCTTCTGTGGTTACCTTCTTACTTTGCCTGCAATCCCTTGCTAAATGTCCCTTTTTCCCGCATTTGTAACATTCACCCGTTTTCTTTCTTTCTTCAAAGTCCTCTGATCATTTATCAGATTGTTTGTTTCCCTGGGTATTTTTCTTAACCTTCTTCCCAATTTGTACTATGAAGACTTCTGATCCATCTTATACTGCAAATACTTGAGTTTTCTTTTTCTTTTTGCTATTAAAATGCCTTTCGGCATGCCTTGCATATTCAAGCAATGACTGTAATCTACTTGTACGATGATCTACCATGTGCTTTGTAGTAAAGCTGCTAATGGGTGCTATACTGCCTTTTAAAAATGCATTCTTTAGCTGTTGCTCATATGGGGAATCATGGGTTTGATCTTCAGGTACCTGCATTCCATAATGGTTATTAAAATATTCTAATAATCTGGCATAATATCTATCAACAGTTTCACCTTCTTGTTGTATGCATTGATTAATGCAAGTCCAATCAGCCCTAGGCTTCCATTTCTCAGAGATTCGGTCTGTCAGACCTTTCACTCTGTTATCCAGTTCTGCGTTACTATGTGGGAGTGGTCTAAGCTCTGCGTCACAGGGATTCCAGTTGCCACTGATCATGTGCCAATCTGGACCTACGATTTGTCTAACTACTTTCTCTACTTCTTCTCCATTCAAATGGTAACTTAACCTCATGCCTTGTAAGTCTTCTAAGAATTTTCTAAAATTAACTTTGGGATGGGGAATTCCCTCTGTGGCTTTCCGGATATCTTCCGGTGTCCACAGTCTATATACTAGAAGAGTTGGGTCCTGTCCTGCCTGTGGATTTGGTACTTCTATGAGTGGACATATCTCTTCTTCACTCATAGCTTGTGAATTTTTATTCATTTCATATAATTCAATATTCACTCTTAAGTTGCGTGTTCGAGACCTGGTCTCGATAGGATCTCTGACAAACGGTTTTGATTTTGCAGGAACAACTGGGTATAACGGAGGTGGATCAGCTTGTCCACTCACTTCATATTCTGGTAAGGGAAGCAGAGGGGCTGTTGCTATTAGCAAGTTATTGTCTTCTTTGTCTAAGAACATTGCTTTTGAATTTTTAATCTTTTGTTCCCTGTGGTTTGCTTCCTCAAGCCACCTGTGTGCCTGAGGGACTCCTAATTGTCATTGCTTTTTTAGCTGACCTTTCACATCTGTTTTAAGTTGTCTAACAAGTTTAATAAGTGAAGGTTTATCTAAATTACCATCAAATTTGTATTTATCAATCCATTTTGTATAATACCTAACATTATCGGCATGCTGTAATTGCATATATTTCACGTCTTTGGTTAAGGGCGGGTCTCGGGAACTTTTTGTGCACTGATTATACATGTTGCCTTAGCTAAGTTAGAAATTGTTACATAACCCTTTTTATCACGTGGTACCACGATTTTACACCTTTTCACAGTTTATCTAGAATAACTGCCTACCTATTCTATTTCCCTGATCTATGACAAGACAGCAATCTTTTTGTCCCTGATCTGCACATGCAAATCTCCCTGACAAAACAATAATGTAACAAATCCCTGATCTAAAACAGAAAAAAGGTAAATTCCTCCTTACCTGACCCTCCGTGTGTTGATCCACCAGAACTTTGTCTCGTCCTCCAATCCCAGATCAGAAATAGTGGCTGGCCTCTTTCGAACGACAATTCAGTCGGAGGTCTTTCAAAGCAGAAGAGCCGATGTGGCCACTTCTCCATACGGGTACATGCTACCGGGCCTAATTCTGACCTGAGCCTAGAGTGATAGATATTTCCGGTCCGAAGGACCAAGCTGTCAAAGGAAAAATATACTTTAAAAATGATCAATACATGGTAGGTTCAGGTTAAGGCACTTTAATCTTGCAGCAAGGAGACAAAAATGTGCTAATACAGAATTTGCCTAACTAGAATCAGGAAGTGCAGGTATTCTTATACCTTTTCTAATAAGACATTGCCTACCAAGCTGACGTAGTGAATCACAAGTTTTGTCATCATCATTTTGTAGTAATTGTTTTTACAATATTCAGCTGGTACTATCAATTTCTGTGAGAAACTTCCTAAGAAAAACAATGTGCCCTTGGCTACCACCAGTTAGATATATGCAATGTTACCATTCAAGGTACTGTGGCTAATTCAAGCACAAAGCAAGTATAGTTTGCAGTTCATTTCTCTAACAGTCCTTTGTCTATGTTATCTCTAACTTCTGCAGCTGTGTATGTTCTCATGCTTCAAACAGAGCTGATTGTTTAAAATCATTACATTTACAGAATATAGCATTGTTCATTCATTTCTTCCTGACCTAGCAGATAATCACCTGCATCTCAAGTACATTTCCAGAAGGCATAAACATGAATATTGCTGTGCTAGCAATTACTAGGTCAGAGGGCATCTTGCAAATTTCAGAAAGCATACTGCAGTTTCAAAAAGCATCTTTTAGTCTCATATGAAACTCAACTGTATATAAAATAGTGCATATAAAATAGAATGAAAAAATGTGCTAACTTATTTAGTTTCTATTTAGCATTAAGCACACACATTAATACATATTTTTCTGACAGTGACCCCAGAGTTATCCAAGCAGGTATAAGCACTCTCAATTCACTAAAGAAAACACTAATTGACCAGCCATAATGTAAGATAATACAACAATTTAATAATAAGCAAAATGATTAAAAATGTAATGCAGCAATTTCAGTAAACAAATAGAATTCAATCACCATGAAAATGAAATTAATATTGAAAGATAAAAATCAAACAATTAGAAAAACTCTGATTAATTAGCTATGATTTCCTATCTAACTGAAGAATATTGTTCCTGATCTAAACTACAAATTTCAGCAGAGGAAAGGGAGGCTTACAGTTTTTGGTGAGTTATTTGGGTATCCACTGAACAACTGCAGCTGTGAACAAACTGAACAAACTGATCTTACCTGTTAACTGACCATCATCTGTCTTCAGCAGGCTGTTTTAGAGATTGTTGCCTGTCTTAACTGTTCCCGTTCTTATTTTAATTTAATTTTTATTAAAAATCAACAGACAGTCTCTGAAAGTAAACACATAGCAACTGGAAACATTCCACTGACATCATCTGTAGATCAGCTGATTCTGAGTCAGCCTGCATTTAGAATCTCCTTCACAAACATGCACAGTTAGAAATATAACAGAACAGTGTTGAAGCTTTCAAACATCCTATACAAACAAAAGTGTTAATCAACATGTAAGAATGTATTTACAGTACTGTAGCTTGTAATGCTGCCATATATTACACAGGTTAAACTGATGTAATGTACAAAACTCCAGCCAGACATGGTAGCCCAGATGGTAGTGTCTAATTTCTTCACAGTCCCTAAGGTAAGGTATGGTCCAAAGAGGGAAGCTGCTCTCAGACATAATCAATGAGCATGGGATGGGGAAAGTGGATAAGGCATATAAAATAAAAACTTTGCCAGATGGAAAAATTGATGGCTCAGGATGCCACTAAGATCCACAACTGACTCCAGCAACACTACTGGAAGTCCAGGTGATAGGAGAATGGTTGGTAGACCTGGTATAAGCATGGGGCACTGAGTTCCATGCCAGTAATAAGGTATGGCGGGAAATAAATATTAACAAAAAATAAATAAATAAATAGAACAAGATAATAGAGTGCATCCTGATTCCAGACATGAAGCAGGCAAACATGAAGGTGGTACATTCTATTTTTTTTGTGTTTTTATGTTTGTTTGTTTTAGTTGTTATTGCTTTAAATCATGCCATACAATACAAAAGTATGATAACATTGCACATTTTCTACAAGTGTACTTTACACATCTATCAATGGCCAAGCTTTCAAAATGATTACATTTTGATGATGCTTGAAACATTTTTGCATATTTCACAGCACTCTATAATTAATTGCTTAAACTGCTCAACTTTTTGATTACAGGAGTTTTTCTTTTCTTGGATAATATAGTTTTGGTTAGTATCAAATTAATTTGTATTTAGTATGTAGACCAACTTTTAAATCCTTGTTCTATGTCCAAAAGTACAACCAGCCTTGAAAAGCAAATGTAATGATGCCATTGAAGAATATATAAAAAGACATTTGTAAAAGCAGAGATCAGCCACATTCCTTTTATTTTGTTTAAACAGACAAATTCCCTGTGGTTTCACTTTTAAATACCAGTAATTGTGACAGGCATCATTACTACACTAATTTACTGCATGTTTTAGAGCTCAAAACTGTTGAGTTAAGGACATTAATTATTCTTGATAAAATGTGGCATTTAAGTATATCACTTTTTCAAATAGGCAGCACAGTGGTGCAGTGGTTAGTGTTGTCACCTCACAACAAGATGCTCTCTGGTTCAGTTTTTACTTGGAGTGCTTTCTATGTGAAGTCTGCATGTCCTACCTGTAGATCAGATTGCAAGTGAAGTGCACTGTATCTTTAAGAAGCATGCCAAGGCTATATGTGCACATATACATTCCAGACATGTGCACTCCCTAGTGCCATTTTGTAAGAGCAGCCACACTGAGAGCATGCATGATCGCAGTTGTTAATTTGTATATATGTTACTTTAGCTAAAGTCAGTAAACCTATATAGATGGGTTTATATAGTATAAAGATGCATGAACAAAACCCACGAAGACTCTTCTATTGTGCCCAAAGTAGGAGAGCGACATGGCATCAGAACTGGGATCAAAGAGAATAAAATCTAGAGCCATGAGATGCAGCGATGACAGTGAAGGTAAAGCCAAGAGTAACAAGCATAAAAAGAGCCAGAAAAGAACCAAAGGTAATGAGAAGTAGCATGAGCTGTTTATTTAATAAAAGAGATAAAATGAGGCATTACAAGGGCACAAACCGCATTACTTTTGGTACTCTGCTTGCCAGATACAACTTCCTAAGTATGCCATTTGGAATAAATTCTGCAAGTGAAGTCTTTTAGCGTGCAATGGGGCAAATTTGTTCAGGATATCCTTGTGGAATAATAGTAGATGATTTTGGTTGGAGGCAATGGTGAAGGAGAGCATGATAGAAACCTCAAGAAAGTTCTACATAGAGCATGTGAAGTAAACTTGAAGCTCATTTCTTTGAATTGCAAATTCAGACATCTAGAAGTGACTTATGTAGTGCATTTGTTCACGAGTACAGGTTTGAGACCTGACCCGACCAAGCAAACAGCTATTCTTTATATGTCAGCACCAGATAATGTAAAAGCTCTACAATGTTTTCTAGGCATCATCAACTATTTAGGCAAGTTTATGCCAGACTTCAGAGAGTTGACAGCACCTTTAAAAGAGCTAACATGCAAATATGTTGCATGTTAATGGTTGGAACAGCACCATAAGGCATTTGAAGACCTTAAGCAGAAAATTGCCACCCTACCTACATTAATATACTATGATGTAAACAAACCAGTTACTCTTTCCTGTGATGCTTCAAAATTTGGCCTTGGTGCAGTTATACTTCAAGAGGTAGACCAGTAGCCTGTGCATCAAGAACACTAAACCAAACTGAGATGCAGTATGGTCTGATTGAGAAGGAGCTTTTGGCAATAGTACTTGCATGTTCTAAGTTTCATGATTATATTTATGGTCAAGCTATTCAGATTGAGACTGACCACCAACCTGTAGTTACTATTCTAAAGAAGCCTATGTACTCCACTCCAGCAATATTGCTAAGAATGATGCTTAAATTGCAAAAGTACAATTTCAAAATGGTCTATAGGAAAGGCAAATTGCTCTGTGTGGCAAATACCTTATCCAGATCACCCAGAAATATACAGATAATCAGATGCAGCGATGACAGTGAAGGTAAAGCCAAGAGTAACAAGCATAAAAAGAGCCAGAAAAGAACCAAAGGTAATGAGAAGTAGCATGAGCTGTTTATTTAATAAAAGAGATAAAATGAGGCATTACAAGGGCACAAACCGCATTACTTTTGGTACTCTGCTTGCCAGATACAACTTCCTAAGTATGCCATTTGGAATAAATTCTGCAAGTGAAGTCTTTTAGCGTGCAATGGGGCAAATTTGTTCAGGATATCCTTGTGGAATAATAGTAGATGATTTTGGTTGGAGGCAATGGTGAAGGAGAGCACGATAGAAACCTCAAGAAAGTTCTACATAGAGCATGTGAAGTAAACTTGAAGCTCATTTCTTTGAATTGCAAATTCAGACATCTAGAAGTGACTTATGTAGTGCATTTGTTCACGAGTACAGGTTTGAGACCTGACCCGACCAAGCAAACAGCTATTCTTTATATGTCAGCACCAGATAATGTAAAAGCTCTACAATGTTTTCTAGGCATCATCAACTATTTAGGCAAGTTTATGCCAGACTTCAGAGAGTTGACAGCACCTTTAAAAGAGCTAACATGCAAATATGTTGCATGTTAATGGTTGGAACAGCACCATAAGGCATTTGAAGACCTTAAGCAGAAAATTGCCACCCCCACCTACATTAATATACTATGATGTAAACAAACCAGTTACTCTTTCCTGTGATGCTTCAAAATTTGGCCTTGGTGCAGTTATACTTCAAGAGGTAGACCAGTAGCCTGTGCATCAAGAACACTAAACCAAACTGAGATGCAGTATGGTCTGATTGAGAAGGAGCTTTTGGCAATAGTACTTGCATGTTCTAAGTTTCATGATTATATTTATGGTCAAGCTATTCAGATTGAGACTGACCACCAACCTGTAGTTACTATTCTAAAGAAGCCTATGTACTCCACTCCAGCAATATTGCTAAGAATGATGCTTAAATTGCAAAAGTACAATTTCAAAATGGTCTATAGGAAAGGCAAATTGCTCTGTGTGGCAAATACCTTATCCAGATCACCCAGAAATATACAGAT
>NC_056733.1:1200743569-1200761069 GCF_019279795.1 Protopterus annectens
CATATGTGGGGACATCCTCCCCAACCCAGGCCCAAACCCACCCTCTGCACAAACTAATTCAGCACACCCATCTGACCATACCGCCCCTATTACTTCCCTCCCAAGTCTAATGACGAACAGATGCAATAACAGCCACCTCTTACTACTAAATATCAATATTAGGAGTATCAAAAACACAATGCCTGAATGCCAGGCCACAATACCATACTACTCCCCTGATATAGCAGCTATAATAGAAACCTGACTAAATAAAAACATACCTGACTCTGGATTTCTCCCAGCTGGCTATAACATCATTAGACAGGACAAGACAGACTCCTTCATAAAGGAAGTGGAACTACCATATTGCATAAGACCAACTTAACACTACTTAACATTTTCAGCACCTATCCTTCTCCCAATAACTGTGACATAGTTATCTCACACCTCCAACTAAATCCCAGAAAAATGCATTATCATCATTGCCATCTATATGCCACCTGGCAATGCCCCTGCTAGTATTGAAGACTTCTTATCCTGGTGCTCTGCCACATACACTTAAGAAACCCTCATTCTAGGTGACTTCAACCTAGACTGGTACAACTGTACATCAGACACACCAACTAATCTAATAAATCTCCATGGCTACCAGCAGCTACTTCAAATTCCCACTAGATGTGATAAAAAAAATCTAAAAGGGAATCTATCCTAGGCTGGGCCCTAACTAACTACCCCTCAATGTATCCCCACACAGGCAATCTCCCAGACAGCCTAAGCAACCACAACCTAATTTACCTAATATGCAGTAGATCCAGCCAATGCAAAGCCACTGCCTATAGAACCACACAAAACAAACAAAATTCTCCCCTGATGTCCTTAAAACATTACTCTACAGCTGTGACTGGTCCCCTCTAAAAACCCTCCAACTTGACCAGGGCATAGCCTATTTCAACAAGACATTCATACAACAGCTAATTACTGTTGCTCCACTACGCAAGTCAAGGTAAGAGCCACTCCAAACCCCTGGCTCAGCAAGGAAACTAAACAAATCCTCAAGTTCAGAGATACTGCCTGGTTCCATTACCAAAGAACCAAAGATATACATAGCCTTACTAATTATCATGAGATGTGCAGCCATGCAAAAAAATGCATAAGGCAGGAGAAAAAAATCATACTATACTACCTTGCAAACTAAATACCATAATAATCCCCCCAAATTGTGGAAAAGTGTAAACCAGTTGCTAAAAACCACCCAAACAGCTACCCACAATCCAACCACCCCTGATACTAAAGTGCTCATTGCAACACAATTCAACTTCCACTTTGTGAACTCCATTCTATTTCTAATATCACAGGACAACTGCAGCCTATCTATCCCTCCCACTATAAATAAAAATAATACATGCTTTACCCTCAAAAGAGTGCCCAGGATCTTTATCAAAAGTATGCTCTCCAAACTAAAAACCTCATCATCTGCAGCTGACCAGCTCCCTAGCTATTTTATAAAACTCACTGCAGATGCTATAGCAATCCCAACCTCCACCGTCATAAACAGATCTATAGATGAAAACTATGTTCCCAAACTCTGGAAAATATTCCATGTCACTCAGATACACACAGGAGGGACCTCTAAAGAACTTAATAACTATAGACCCATTATAATACTCTTCCCCTTGGACAAAATCTTAGAAAAATTAATTTAGGCCCAGGTACTAAAATTCCTCTTAGGCAACAATATCCTGTCCCCTACACAACATGATTTCAGACCTGCCCATAGCACCACTAAAGCCCTCCCCTGCTTTAAAGACATGATAAATCAACTCAAAAACAAAGGCCTACAGGTATCAACTATCTTTTTGGACATTCCCAAAGCATTTGACACAGTATCCCATCAAATCCTTCTAAATAAACTAAGCCAATGCCACCTATCAAAGTCCATGCTAACCTCGTTCCACAGCTACTTAACTGACAGGTACCAGGCTGTGAAATGGGAAAATTCACTCTCTCCTTTGCTAACCATAACAACTGGTGTACCACAGGAGTTTATATTAAGACCCCTCCTCTTCAAAGTATTCACAAAGGACCTCCACACAGCATGCATCTATCATACAGTATGCAGATGATACTACCCTAAGCTGTGCTGCACAAACTATGCCCACCCTCCTGCAAATAATTCAATCAGCAGTCTTTGATGTAGAAAACTATCTACCAAAGCCTAACTTATTCTAAACCCTAAGAAAACACAGCTAATGATTATTACCAATCCTAATAAAAACACCCTTAGATGGCAATTCACCATCTACTCTGCAAGCTCTACTCCAATCACTCCAGTCACACAGGCCAAACTACTAGGTATAATCATAGACTGCAATCTAAAATTTGATAGACATCTCAATTTAACTATTAAAAAAGTACATACCAAACTGGGATCACTCTATCATATTAAGCCATTTCTCACCAACAATACAAGATCTGCCATAGCTCATCTCAACTCCTATCCACCCTACTCTATGCATCCCCCATTCTAACTAATCTCAATAAAACTGATCTTAACAAGATGGAGGCCTGCTATAATAGAATTGCTCGCGTTGCTGCAAATTGGCCATATAGATCCCATCACCGCACTGCTGTGCACCAGCTCCACTGGCTTCAACTGCCTAACCTACTAATTTATAATCAGCTCTGCCTATGCCACTCCATTTACTACTTCCCCGTCAACTGTCCTGCCCTCAAAAACTTAGTACAACAGCACTCAGCCCCCAGGCTTCTACGATCATCAGGTAAATTGTTACTAGAGGTCACCAGCATCAATAACAGCTTTGGAGACTCACTATACTGTAGTATAGTGGCTACAAAATGGAACACCCTTCCCATTATCATATAAAGCCCAAACTCTAAATCTTCCTTTAAAAACCTCATTAGGCAATATCTGATGCAAAACTGGCTGTGTTATGACTGCTCCCCAGGCTAGTGCACTCAGGCTAGGCACATACAACACCCACCTACTTACTGATTAAATCCTATTTCTCACTCACATACACAGACCCATATACAAGGTGAATAATTATTACTTTCTTGCCAAGATATTTACTTGTACTATTCACTGTTCTAATCACACCTAATTACTATGTAATTGTGTAATGATACATGTTACTAACGAATTTTTATTTTTTCCTGCATTGCGCTGATTTCATACTACTGTAAAAATAGTCTAATGTACCTATATATGTATTGTTTTGATTCTGTAAAGTATTTGTCTCTTTGTGTGGAGCTTTTCTCCCTGGGCCTCTGTTGAAAAAGGGCCATTGGCCCAGTCAGACATTCCCAGTCAGCAAATGTAAAATAAAATAAATAAAAATAAAAGCAAGGGAAGATTTCATAGATAAAGAAAAAAGATAATTTCACAGCTATATTTATCTATTTAGTTTGCTTATTTGAAATTTAGTAACCAGTAAGTTGCAACTTCCAAATGGGCAGAGATTAGTCATTTTCAGCAGAGGCCTTGGGAGAAAATATCCACAAATAAACAGAAACAGCAGCAACATAACAAAAATACAAATGAACATAAGTTGGCATTTTAAGCAAAAGTACATAAATTGGTATAGTGTATTACATTGAAGATAAAAACTTAGTATATAAGTAACACACACACACACACACACAAACACACACACACACACACACACACACACACATATATATATATATATATATATATATATATATATATATATTTTTTTTTTTTTTTTTAGGTGGAGGATGCTAAATGGAAACAGTAGAAGAACTAAGGTAGAAGTTGAGAGGAAGGGGTATAAGGTTGAAAGGTTGAAAGAAAGGTTTTTAAATAGTTGAAATAGAGGTTGAGTTATAGGAGACCTAGACTAGGCAGAAGAAGAAGATGAGCAAATCCAGGATTTGGAAAGATGTTCCTTAAGGAGTGCCTTGAAGGTTTGGTCGTGAGGATCTTGACTGATAGATACTGGCAGGCTATTCCAGGTCTTGGCTACACAGTAAGAGTAGAGGGAGAGTCTGTTTGACCTTAATGGTTTGTAAATAGATAAAAGTTGTTTGTGAGAGTAGTTCCTGCTAGGGCTTATAGTGTTGTAGTAGGCAGAGGTGGCAGAGGAGACTAAGGGGTTGTAAAGTAATTTTGTGAGTTAGTACTAGTTGATTCATGATAAGTTAATGCGGAAATTCAAGCCAGTTTAGTTTTTTTAATGGATAGGCAATGGAATGACTTCTAAGGTTGTCTTGTAGCAAATTTTGTGATTTTGGTATACCATTGACTTAATTTGTTTTCAAGGAAGGCATTTAGATTAGTTTGAATAGGGGAGTGACACAGAAGGGAAGGTAAGACGTAAGCTGTGACAAGTTTAGCTTTAGAAGAGTTGGTTAGGAATTGTTTAGCTCTGTACAGCATGCCTAGTTTTTGGTAGGTTAGTTTGATAGTGTTGTTTATGTGCAGATCAAATTTGAGATTGTCATCCGTTGTGACTCCTAACAGTTTAAAATGAGAAACAACTTCAGTTTCTGTGCTGCTTAATGTTGCTATTTTAAAGTTTAGTTTATCTAGAGAATGTTGTCTGGGAAAATAGTGAAAGCTTTTTTTTTGGGGGGGGGGGGGTAGTAAGAGTTGTTTTTTGTTAAGCCAGTACTCAATGGAGTTAAATATATCTTGTGTTATAGTTTGTAGATGAGTAGGGTTATTGGAGGAGCAGATTAGAGGAGAGTTGTCAGCATATCATATGAAAGTAACTTGTTTGGATGCATATAAAAGATTATTAATGAATAAGTTAGAGGAAAGGACCTAGGATTGAGCCCTGGGGAACTTCATTACTGACAGATAGGTGGGGGTATTGAGTGTAGTCCAATTTAACAGACTGTGTCTATTGGTTAAATAGCAGGAGAATCATAATATGGTATTTTCAGTATAGACAAGGAGAGAAAGCTGTGATAAGATTTTGGGATGAGAAATGGTACTGAAAGCTTTAGAAAGATGAAGGGAAAGGGTTGAGACAAAATTACCCATATATCTCGCTTTATTGATTGTCTCAGTGAAGGTTAAGAGAGCAACAGTGGTACTATGTGCAGGTCAGAATCAGTGCTGAGAGGGAGAGAGAAGTTTATTTTCATTTAAGTGATTAAGAAGTTTTTTGTGGATAAACCTTTTCTATTATTTTGGATAGTGGTGACAGTATAGCGATAAGTCTCTCGTTAGATAGTTCTGTTGAGTTACCTTCCTTGTGATGTGGGATGCTAAAGAATTTTTTCCAGATAGCAGGATCATATGTTTCATTGATTGATCTGTTGATAAGTATAGAGATAGAGTAGGCTATGGAAGTAGCAGCAATGTTTAGAAATTTGCTGAAGAGATTATCAGAGGAAGAAGAGTAGGGTTTGAGATTATTAAGGAGGCTTTTAATGAGTGATGTAGGAACAGGTGTGAGATAGAAAGGAGACTGATAGGGGGATATGGGAGATGGGGGTAGCAGAAGTGGAAGAGGTTTGTTATGGTTGCAATGCATTCTATGAAATATGTGTTAAATCGGGAGGCTATGTCCGTGCTGGTGTTTTTGGTAAAAGGTTGTAGTACAGAATTCATATCAGGGTGAAGTATGCTTTTGATAATTTACCAGAAAATTTTAGGATTGGATGTGCTGGTATGTTGAGGGTCTGAGAATATAGCTTTTAATCTTTGTTGACATGTTTTTAGCTGTATTTTACAGTTCTGTATAGTATAATAGATTAGTAGGGGGTGTCTTTTGAATGTACATTTTCTGGGCCTTATCGCTGTTGCACATAACTGATTTTGCATGTGATGAGAGCCAAGGAGAGATATTAGATTTGGTTCTTTTTCTTCTAGGAGTTGCTAGGCTATTCAATATGCTATGAAATATTGAGTTGAAATTATCAACCACTTCATCAACAGGTAAGTATTTAAGGAAAGACCATTTTATAGAGCACAGAATATTGGTGAAGATAAGTGGGTTGAAGTTAGTTAGCTCACAAATGGTTTTATAAGTGTGTTGTTTGTTAGGCTGAGGGACCTAATATGTGTGAGCCTTTGAAAAGAGGAGTACAGTTGTGTATGTTTCATTTGCTCATTACAGTATATGTCCAACTTTTCAACTTGCCCAAAGACAATTCACCTGATTACAAATTTCAAATAAATAAATATATGTGGATGGGGCAATGGTGCAGTGGTTAACTTTGTCATCTCACAGCAAGATTTCTCCAGTTCAATTAGCAGCTGGGGTGCCTTCTGTGCAGAGTCTGCATGCCCCCCCCTGCATTTGTGTGGGTTTCCTCCTGGTGCTTTGGTTCCATCCCACATTACAAAGACATGCGTTTGGAGTGTTTTTCCCCTGGGCCTCCTCTGAAAATTGGCTTGTTCCAAGTCAGGCTTTCCCAGTAAACAAATGTTAAATAAATAAAATTAAAAAATAAATAAAGTGACGTGGGAATACTGTGATTAAATACATGAAACAATTCAAGATAAAAACAAATAGGAATGTTACATAAAATGAGCCTGGAGGACCTGGTAATGGGGGGTACAGAAGTGAATCACCTTTGCCAGATCAAGCATCCTGACAGGAGGGAGGAAAATTGGATCATTGCTTTGGTAAAATCTAACAGGAATTTATGAGTATTGGTTGCAGTTGGAATCAAGTGGAACCACACTGCACTGAAGTGCATGACTTAGACATAGGGTTAGCATGACTGTCAGCACACATGCCATTATATGAAGCAACAGCTGAGGGGGTTGCAGAAAACAACTGACAGGAGGGGATTAAGACCATATAGCAAAAGCCCTCTTGTGTCCCATGATCATGACAGTGCTCCTTGTATGGTCAATCATTTTCCTAGTGAAGGAATGAGCTATAAGGCTTTTATCCAGTATGAACAAATATTCCTGCTGAGTGCCCAAGAGGGATGATTAGATAGTCAGAAGGGAAAGGGGTAAAAAAAGGTGCTATTGGTAGTGTACCTTCTACAAACAAACATTTAGCCTGTTTTGCTTATGCTTTGCAACTTTTAAAACACTGCTAAATGGTTAATAAGGCAGCTTGTTTTGCATAATTATGTGCCACTGGTATTAGATGAATATAAGAAAAAATCCAATTAACATTGACCATGAAAATTAAATATTAAAACTGTTGGAAAAGAAAACTAAATTGTTTTAGTAAAAGTATAAGACTTAATTACTCTCTTCCTACTTTACTACTTTGTTTTGCTTTTGCTGCTTGTTCTTAAAAGAGTTCAATTGCATTTATTCTCCTGAATTTATTACTGCTTGTTAGTAACCTGATTAAACTGTAATTGTTATTCTTGCCTCTTAGTTTTGGTTTAAGGACTTAGGATTCAGGCCAGTTATTTTAAATTAAAAAAGTTTGTGGTCTGTACTCTTGTGGGAGGAGAGGGTAGCATCTGCCTTTATGAGCTGGGAATTGCTGGGTGAAGGCTTATTGTATATGTTATTCTGAATGTATCTTACTTCTGGGTTTGACACATGAGCTCCAAACCAATTATTTTACATTGTGAAGGCTTGAGGTCTAGACTCTTATAGCAGGAGAGTGTGGCCTACACCCTTCTAAGGGAATTGCTGGTGAAGGCTTCTTGTGTCTGTTATTCTATGTGCCTTTATTCTGGTTTAAGCACTTGGGCTCCAAACCAGTTATTTTACATTAGAAATATTTGTGGGCTAAACTCTTGTGGCAGGAGAAGATAGCCTACATCCTTCTAAGCTGTGATTTGCTGGTTGAAGGCTTATCATGTCTGTTATTCTGAATGTATATTAGCTTTGGTTTAAACACTTGTGCTCCAAACCAGTTATTTTACATTATGAAGGTTTGTGGTCTAGACTCTTGTAGCAGGAGACTGTGGCCTACACCCTTCTAAGCTGAAAATTACTGGTTGAAGGCTTATTGTGTCTGTTATTCTGATGGCTTAGTTATGGCTTAAGCACTTCTGCTCCAAAAACAGTTATTTTACACTAGGAAGGTTTGTGGTTCAGACTGTTATGGTGAGACAACGTGGCCTACACTTTTCTATGCTGGAAATTGCTTGTAAAGGCTTATTGTGCCTGTTCTTCAAAGTGACTTGGTTCTGCTTTAAGCTCTTGGATTATAGACCAGTTATTTCACACTAGGAAGGTTTGTGGTCTAGACTTTTGTGGGAGTATTCTACTGAATTGCTGCTTTATTTAAACTGTTTTCCTGCTGTTGTGACTGTGATTTTCTGCACTTTGACTTTCTAGTACTTTTGCATTTTATTGCATAGGCTAGATTCAGACTTGCTGAATCTAGACTGTTTGGTATCATTTTAACACTAAAACCAGCTGACAAATAAGTATTTTTTAAAGCCTACATTGCACTATGAGAACAGTATTTTACTGAATTCCTGCTTTATTTAAACTGTCTTTTGCTGTTGGGACTGTGATTTTATGCACTTTGAATTTCTAGTACTTCTAAATTGTAGACTTGCCTAATCTGAACTGTTTGGTATAATTTGAGCAATAAAATCAGACTTTCACTGAGACACTGAAAGATCTGAGGCATTTGTTGCTTCCGACTTACTATATGTGCCTATTTTTGCTAATATATTGCACTTTTAATTTGTATTTGCATTCTACTGTCTGTGTGAATTGTCTGAACTGTTGTTTTGTCACATTTTACTGTATACTGTACTAGTTCAGCTGTAGCATAGCCCAGTTCCAGGTTTCCTGTTTCTGGATCTGCTTTGTAACTTCTGAGTATCAAATTTAAGCTACCTATGTTAGAGGAGGCCCTTCTACACCCTTGTGGTAAGACAGTGTTGTCTGGAGCCCATCTAATCAAGGGTAACTGGACTATTGGTCATAGAGAGAACACCCCCATTGGCAAGTTTCATTTGAAAGGGTTATTTCTTGTTTTATTTAAAACCCATGTTTGCACTTGTTTGTGTGTAGTGTACCATCTTGCACCTCCTTTTAGCAGTGTTTACCATTGGTGGTTATAGATGCAAATATTTTGTTTGTTAAATTTTCCCTTATCACTTTGCTTGTGGTTTTTCAGAGGTTTTTTGCGCCCTGCTCTACCTTCATACTGTCAGGTGGAACACTAAGCCTAGACTCAGAGGTATCAACACACCTCTCACCTACTAACAATTCCTAAGTGTGACTTTTTTTTCCTGACCATATAAATTTACCTAACACTATGGACTGACAATTTCCCAAGGTTTCCCCAGCCAACTTGGTCAACATGGGCATGCTGAGGCAGTGTAGCAACTGTCTCATGTTCACCAACAACCCTTTACTCCTAGTCCACACAAACTCAACATGTGAGAGATACAGTTATAGAAAGAACATTGAATCTATGCTCTCTCAGACACTAGTCAGAACATATGACAATGAGTGGGTTGTCAGCATGCACACCTCACCTCCTACTCCACCCTAACCCACATCACACATACCTACATATGTGGAGGGCCTCACCAGAAACATACCTAAACACCAGAGACCTCCCAAACACAAACACAAGCATGCTACACATAATACTTCCTCTGGAGAACACAATACACATAATAGCTCATGCACCGGTGTCTCACCTGTCAAGCCCTTAAGGGAAAACACAAAACCAAATATTTTAGTCATATGTGATTCCACCATGAGACGCACAGGTGTTCCTCTCACCAGGATGGATAAGTAAAAGGTCATTGTCAGCTGTCTGTCAGGTGCCAGGATCCACCATATCACACATGCACTCAAGTATCTCAGCAACAGGTACTGTTATGACTCTGTCATAGTCCATGTTGCTGTGAATGACTTGAGGTGTACCTCTCTGGACTATATGAAGAGAGACATGACTGTGGTCTCTTACTATGTGTCTCAGGCAGGTGTACCATAGCCTTAAGCAGCATTTTGCATTCACCTAGTATGATGCCTTAATACAAACAGAAAATGAGTGAGTTCAATAATTGACTTAGTTACTCATGTCATTCTGAGGGGATCCAGTATCCGTCAGCTTGGTATGACATGATCGACAGATCTCAATGCTTTGCCAGAGATGGTCTTCATCTGTTGCCCCTGGAATTTCAGCTACTGGCAAAGGCTCTTGCTACCACCATAGTGCCTTTTTTAGGCAGTGCCACAAAGGCAAAATTCCCGATATAAAAACTCCGTCTAAACTTCAAGGTTATGCTGCTAGGATTCTTAACATGAAACTGCACTCAGTGGAAGCAGTCCTCACCTTGGAAGATGCAGACGTGTGCAGTCATGGAAACCTGGTTCAAAGCTGTGAACAGCACCCCAGCCATACCAGGTTACATCTCTTTCCACACATTCAGACTACAAACTGAAGGCATGAAAACTAAAGGAGGCAGTGTATCAATATTCATTAAAAATAAATACACCGCCAGATTGGTTAAACAGTATGATTCCCAGTAGATACTTTGCAATTAACTGTTGGTAGAACACCTATTCAAGTCATTGCCAGCTACAGGACCCCCTCCTTGAGAAAGGACACTCACTCTGTCTATTTGGATCTACTCAAATCTATCAAGATACATCTGAACACCATGTTTTTTTTACTTTAACTACCCATCCATTGACTGGGTAAATTACTCATGCTCAAACTCATTTGCGCAAAGGTTCCTCAACTTTGTTAACTCCAATGCCCTTGACTAGCTGGTTGACACCCCCATAAGGGGTGCTAACATCCTGGATTATGTGCTTACCAATATGGGGACCACTGAAGCTCTCCCACTGTGAGGTCTTCCCTGGTGAGATTTAACAACAAATCAGTCTCATTCCAAGTAACTATCACACCAGACCACCCTACCAGCAACAACTAAACTAAAAAACTTCTCTAAAGCAGATTATAAACTCTTATGGGATGCTATAAATAGCTTCACTGCACCTCCTCCCTCATATGGGGCTGGCAACTATGCCAAGTTCTACACCAATGCTTTATACAAGCACCTGTATAACTGCATTGACTTGGCCATACCTGACAGGACCAAAACAAGCTCCTCAAGGAAGAGCAAATCTGTCTGGTGGACAACTGCTATTAATAGGCTTTACAACAAGAGGAAGAAATTGCTGTCTAAGAGTAAGAGGGAGCATGGCCTAAACTGGAAACACTCCCTCTGCAACTTAAACAAGCAAATAAGACTTCATGTGAAGTCCTCCAAAGCAAACTATGAATCCAAATTAGCTTCTCCAACTAAGAACAACCATATAGCATCCATTAGTTACATCCATAACCTAAAAGGAAAGGCCCAGATTTATGCCAAACTGGTAGTTAATGTACCACATTTACTGAGCCTGTGGACATAGCTAACCTGTTAGCCGACAGCTTCAGTGAAAACTTCACTCCCCTGTCCCAGCCTCACGTACTCCATGACATCCCTACCACCTGTTCCCTACCTTGTATCTCTAAAAAGCAGGTCATAAGCACCCTCTCTAAGGCCAAAAACACAGCATCTGTTGGACCTGATAACAACCCAGCCTGTGTCCTACATGAGCTCTGACAAGAAATAGCAACACCACTGAGCACTCTTTTCAATCATAGTCTAAGCACCAGCTTTGTATCAGCTGAATTAAAATAGCTACTGTTATTCCCTTGCACAAAGGTGATATTTCCACTTACCCTGTCAACTATAGACCTATTAGCCAGCTAGCCTTATCTGCTAGGCCATGGAGCAAATCATCATGGACTCAATCATTAAAGATACAGATAATCTCAAGGCACTTGACCCTACTCAGTTTGGATTTGTCAAAGGGAGATCATGCCTGTTAAACCTGGTGGACTTCTTTGAGACAGTTACCAATGCCCTGGATGAGGGGAAATCTGTGCATACAGCCTACTTAGACTTAGCCAAGGCTTTTGGCACTATCCCCCACTCAAGTATCATTGACAAACTCACCCATCTAGGTATCAACCCTTACATCATTAGATGCGTTGCTGATTGGCTCACTGATACCCATATAGTCAAAATAGGGGAATCCACCTCCAAAAACAGACCTGTAACCAGTGGTGTTACACAGGGATCAGTACTGGCACCTCTACTGTATGGGATCTATTTCTCTGAAGTACAAGCAAAAACTAAAGTTCTGTGGCTGACTAAGTTGCCGATGACTGCAAGCTGTGAGCAGTCATGAAATCTCCAAATAATGTCAACATCCTACAAGAGGGTCTTACACAAACAAATAATTGGTGCCAAAGTCATGGCCTTAAACTCAATACAAAAACATGTATTATCATCCTTTTTGGTAAGAGTGATGTTCCTGCTAACTACCACATCAATAGCAACATCCTATGTATGCACTCAGTGGTGAGAGTCATGGGCACACAGGTTGACAGCAACCTTACCTTTGATCACCATGTCTCCACAATAGTAAGAAGGGCATTCTATATTGCTCATCTCATAAGTAAGGGCATTGTCTCCGGAAAAAAAGAAGCTATAACCTCCCTGTACTCTTCCCTCACCAGGGCAATAATTGAGTAAAATGCCCATTTTGGTATTTACCTTTCCAAGCACCTGCAGCAATTGGAGAGACCACAAAAATTTCTCACAGGGAAAAATCAGACAGATTTGTCTACCAGAATTTACCATACCTTTGGAACAGACTCCCACCTCATGCCAAAAAGAGCACCTCATTGGCCCTCTTCAAATGCAATCTGGATGGGTAACCATAAATTCAGCCTAGGGGTTTCACTTGTGTCCCTCTTGAATGTGGACAATAGGTGGTGATCATGGAAATAAGGGTAGAACTTGGCTAGGCTTGCAAGGACCCTACTGCATTAGCCTAGTAACTTCTTTTGATGCTATGATCCTATGTTAAATGGGCATGAATGCGTAATCAAGTAACTAGAAAAATGCCTTACATAGCAGAAATGATATGTTAGATGAATATGCATATATGTGTATCTGTGTGCTTTATAAGCCTTACAGGAATTTCTAAATAGCATGTACTATTGCTATGAATGGGCACTGCAATTTTGTTGTAGTAAAGCAATAAAAACTGCATTTCCATAGATTTGTTTTCAGGGAAGTACATTACAGTTTTCATTTCAGTATCTGTATGGCTAAATATTATGCTACATTTCAAGGCCAGATAAACAGTCATGGCCAATCTTTCCTGCATGCCCACACATACATACTTATTTAATATAAAATATATCCTGCTCATAAAATGCATTGTTTTGTGGCACATTGTTTCTGAACACTTAATTACACTTTTGAGATTTCTGTTTGCACATTTATTGTCATTTTGCCAGAGACAAGAAAGAGAGACAGCATTTCAAATGTGTATATACTATTTGCCACTCTAGTAAGACTGACTGACAATAATGTGTTCAGTACACAATTCCCTTTTGAAGTTAAAAAACGTATATTCTTTGAAAAATGCAAACAATAACATAATTAGTATAGGCAGTCCATAAACAGAGAGAAAATGCTGCTGTATGGTTACCATGACATCATTTCCAGTGCAAATTTTCTTCAACACTTCAGCATATACAAGTGCTATATCTGCTTGCTTTTTCCCCTGAGGAAGTCTTTTGTTGATGTTGACAGGCTGGCATAATTAGTTGCAGCTTATACCTGTACATCTGTAATACTACCTAGTTCCATAAAAAAATTAAGGTCTGATTCCATCTCAAGCAGTCTGTATAGAAAATGATTTAGGAGTTTAGTGTATGAGGTTGTTTATTAATGTTTTGCTTGTTTATGATTCATGAATGGAATCTGAGAAAGTACATTTGTTTTCATTCAAACCTATCAGTATATTGATCCAGTTATGATCTGAAAAGAGAGGTATCCAGACTTAAGCAGTCATAAATAGATATCCCCATGGATTCAATAAACTCTGTGCAAGAATAGCATATAGCATATAGCACACCTTGCATATTCATGAAGGCTCACTGCTGTTCTACCTATACGGACACGAAGAGTGAACGAGTGCAGGGGGCGTGTCTAAGTAGTGCACGGACATTGAACACGCCCCCTGCACTCAAAAAGTGCCATATAGCACTTACTAATAAGGATCTGGCATAATATTAAAGATTTACTCTAATATTATGCCAGTGTTTCAGTGTGCGCGGACACTGAAATGAAATAAATGATCATTTTAGTGTCCGCAAACATTGAAATGCACACGGCATCAGGAAAGCAATGCAGGGGGTGTGTGACATGTTCTGTGACACACACCCTGCATTGTAAAAATGCCATACGAGACCTCCAGGACTTGCTAAAGCAGGAAATGCAAATGCACAAATAATGGGGGATAAATCCCTCAAAAGGGGCACAACATACATACTTCCCCACAAACTTAGAAAGTTGATAGAAAACAGGTCATGCATTAGCATGAATTACTGAAGGATCGAGGTCTAAAAGCAATTGTATGCCAATATTCCCTGACAGCAGTCTATGTGGACAAAGCCACAAATAATGGGGGGACCAAGCAATAAAATAGGGACACCTCAGAAAAATTTCCCTCACACACTTAGAAAGTTGATAGAAAACATGATATGTATTAGCAGGAGTCCCTGAAGGATAAAAGCCTGAAAACTGAATGAATGCCATTATTTCCTGACTGCAGTCCTTAATGACTTGTCAGAATACCACAAAACTCACTTATATAACATAATAATATAATAATAATATTATATTTTTTTCTAGGGTATGGCATGTTTAAGCATAGCTAAGCGGGTGTGTGCATTACGGCCCGTCACTTACCATAGCTTAAACATCCCATAGAAGATAAATTCAAATATGCAGATGAAGTTTCCAAGCTGAGATTGTGTCATGGGTAGAGTCCTGGCTTTCCATGCAGTTGTTCACGGTCTGAGTACCAAAACAGGCAACTTCTTTTTCTATGGGAAAGTAGTGTTAAAAATATTTTTGTAAACTTAAATTATGTAGCAACTGTTTTTTGTCAACCATGGAAGTGTAGCTGGTGTACAATGTAAGTGTGAGTGCATATAACATGTGAAACCACCCATTTACACACAAGTGCCCCATACAGTATAGTCACACCCCTTGTCAATGAAGAAAAGCACATAGAAGGATGTCATATATAGTATTTGATATACATTTAATAAAGGAAACCAATCCCCTGATATATTTAAAAAAATAAAAGTAAGCAATGGTTAGCAATGCTCAGTGTAACCATCACAAAGATGTAATTGCTAAGCAACTGTAGCTCAGGTAAGTGGATTTGCACACAGTTAAACACTGCTCAACAACGTCTCCTTTAAGCAATGTTAAAACCGGCTTAGCGGATTTGCACACTGCTTAGCAGAGCTTAACCTTTTCAAAATGGTCTAACGAAAGCAAGGGGTGGGAATATAGCACTATTTAAATGGGACAGGTGGGAATACAGCCAGAACCAGTTGTAGCTGGTCTCTACAGGCACTATGGCTGGTGTAAGTGAGGGTGTGCGCTTTCAGGTGCAGCACTGGGGCATCCAGGAGTCCACAGTCTTGGTTGCACTCCTAGTGAAAGACCATGAGGAGAAACTGCTGCAGGGCTAGTACCAGGGATCACAATACAAAGCAAAGGCCTTAGACCATCTCGCATGTGATCTCACCAGTACTACTGGTATCTCTTGAACTGTTGAGCAGGTTCGGCACCATTTTGCTGACTTCAAGCATTGCAAAAGGGATCTCTGGGACCAGTGGACTCAATTAGTGTTTACCAAAGTCCAGCCTGCGTATGTGATCAATAGGTATGCACAAATGTTTCTTTATCTCCTGTACAGCTGCAGATGAGAGCACTGCAAACATAGACACCCATGCCAGCAGGTTGCAAAGGCTGCCCAGGAGGTTGGTGAGTACAAATCTAGCTTGCAGTATTTAGGGCAAACAAATAGAAAGGAGTAGAATGTCAACTGCCAGTAGGTTAAAATGTGTACTGTGTATAATGAATAAATGATGTTAGCAGAGTAATAGTGATGTACAGGATATCTATTAATAAAAGTGTCACTACCCTTCAATAAAACTAAAATCCCCAAACTGTTGTGTTTACTTTGGTATGTGGAGGTATGAATCTAAATGTGTACAGGTTCTGCACAGCAACTATGGCTCTGAGAGCAGAATTAATTGAGGCTCATCTGACAAAGAGTGTGGAACTGTAAAACAGGAGATCAACTATATGAAGTGTTCCATGCACCAAGATCTAATCCCTGAATAGTAATGTCTAAAGTATTACCCTGTATTACCTACGGCAGTGCTTTGTGTCAACAATTACTTTCCAGAATGCAATATATCAAAGTATTAATACACAGTACAAGAACTATCTGCCATGCATGAATGTCAGAATTACAAGGTCAGATTATACAACCAAGAGAGTATTAGGTAGAAAACAGTCAAGCAAGTGACAGTAGCTCATTGTGATGAAACACAACCTTGTTGTACCTTTTTGCACAAACAGGCACGGTTCAAATTCGGGGAGTGGTAGTAAGCTGTATGTATAATTTCACCCAAGAATATGTGAATATGTGTAGAAACAGTCAGGTAGTGTTAAAAGAAATTTCTTCCACAGGTCTGCCAGGTAAGGAAATGTATATGTATTAGCTTTAAGAAGGCTTTAGTAATACACTGAGTACAAACATTCCACTGCCCAACCCCAGGTCATAGGTAGATGTAAAGTGAGGTCATACCTGGACAGTAATGAGTACAGTAATGATCAGTACAGGTGTTAACTATTGAAGCCTATACAGTTATTAACTGACATCTATTTCTCTCTCCCCCACCCTGTCTGCACCAATAATTCATATACATAATCAATGGGTATGATTTTCTCCAAATCTACAGTTGGGACATTTGTCCTATTGTTCTACAAATATTGACTCATTTGATTATTAATGTTCCCTGTTCAAATACTATCATTGGTGGCCTGTTGCTATCAATGTAGCTCGCATGCCATTATAAAGCCTACTGTGGTTCCATATATGCATGTGTTCTGTTTGCTATGCATCTGTTTCAAATCTGTTTTATGGGGTGAATTGGAACACCCATGCCATGCTGTTATAACTAATCTCAAAATGTGTTGTTCATGACTAACCAACATATTTTGTAAAACCTCAACACCATAGCACGTCTGGGAAGGCAGATCCAGGTGGATCCACATGTCCCGCCTCATCTGGCCATGGCACCGGACCCCAGCATGTCTGGAATCAACCTGGGACCTCCTTGTCCACTGGTCATGCACCACCTTCAGGTGGAACCGCTGCAGGGGACAGGCCCCCCCGCCAGTGGGCGTGGACAAGGAAACAGTCACCTGTGGCCAGGTCTGGGGTTTGGTGTGTAGCACCATCCAAAAGGAGTTTGGTGGATAGCTGCACCAGATTGAGGGTTGTCTGAGCATCTTGAGGGTCAGCCTGCCTTTTCTGTCCAGCCACCAGCACAGCCACCTTTGGGGTTGTGAAGATGCAGTGGTGACTGCCCATGGGAGGGGACCTCAGTCCCACTGTATCCATTTGGGGGTTCATGGGCATCTGATTCCCAACCACCCTCCCTGTCTAAGGTGTTTACTCCCC
>NC_056733.1:1200763569-1200778569 GCF_019279795.1 Protopterus annectens
TCTTAGTGTAGTATGATGGCTGACAGTGGTATGGGACATTTCTCAGTCAGTCCCTACAAACATATACAGCTAATAGACCACCAGAGACTGGAGCAGCATGCACAGGCAGATAGAAAAGGAGTCATAACACATACATCTACCCCCCCCCGCCTACACACGCCAAATAACATTGACACAATACACTGCTACACAATCCTGACAGTCCGTCAACAATCGCCATAAATACACAGACCTCTCAACTGTTAACAGTCTCACAGAATGTTCAGGTTTTGTCCTCATATATAAGGCCTCTTACACATAAAATGTCTGTCAGTCTGATACATCATCGGGATGGTATCAGGAATGAAGGCACTAGATACTGATATACCATACCTATCACCCTCTTACTGCATGACATCTAGACAAAGCTTGACATACTTGGGGGACAGAGGCCAAAAAAATGGCATATGTGAAATATTGATGATATAAACTGAGACAGTTGCTGGTGTAACAGCATTTGTTGTAACATATCTTTTCTGAGGGATATGAAGTCAGAAACACAAATGGATGATACTATTTACTGACTGCAATCCCCACAGTATGCTACTGATTTTCCAAAGACGAAAAATGTGTGAGGAACACACCAAACATGAGAGTCCAAAATCTGACCATTCTGCAGATAGCTCTACAGTTGAGAGTTATGTCAACAACATAACACTGTCAGACTTAAAATTATGCAGAAAAGCCATGTCCACAGAAACCCTGCTAAACTAACAATAATTCAACTGTATAACAGCAATACGTATATCCTGTCCTTATGTATAAAACATTCTCCACCAGTTTGTTGGGCTGCCTCCACAATTTTCGTTGTAAGAGGTATTTCCAACAACCCACTGTGATGCTGTTGCTACACACCTCTATGAAGTTCTCCTCACAGGCAAGGAAAAGGGGCAATGTCCACATGAAGTACTCAATTCTAGGAGTGTGTTGCCATGCCATTGGCCATAGGGATAAGAACACAGCTGTTCTGCTTGCAATTAGCAAGTGGGGGACATCAATTTTTGCACAGGCCATCACCTGCTCATGAGCATTACCTACAAAATGCAAGCTGCAGAGTATGCAAAACAGATGTGTACCCACATCTGGGAGAGAGACAGAGAGAGAGAGACACACACACACACACACACACACACACACACACACACACACACACACACACACACACAGACCAAGAAACCAAGCTACACATAGTGGAATTAAAACAACCATACTTGGAAAAGAAGGTATGTCAAACAAGTAAAAATGTAATGGAATGCAGGAGGGGGGATGTAATAATGGGAAATAGGAAATTCAACAAATATGTGTCAACAGGACTTGCTGTATTTGATTGCTGATCAGAACCTATGGCCATATCAACTGGGTCTGTATGCAGTGACATACATCACAGTTCAGGCCCCTGAGTCACCCCAGGAAAGGAAGGCTCACGTATGACTACTACTGGAGTGTGTGTTGAACAATACTGACTGCGACAATGCTAGGCCAGCTACTGAGATGTCATAGATATTCATGTGTTAATTGTGAATACAACTATGATATACATGTTTGTCACAGAAATTTGAGAGACCTAAAGAGGGTCTTTGCAGAGTGAAATACTGTTGCAGATGTGTGTGTTGAACTGCATGTTATATGCTGAGCTCATACCATTTAACTGTTCAGTGTTATGCCCACTGGCCATATACGTGCCTCGTATTTGTAGTCATTTACTCATATAGAGTTGTGTCATGCCTGGCAAATCATTGGCAACCTGTGAAGACTGACATTACAACATCTCCTTCCCTTTCATTTGGTTGTTCCCATTAGGGGTCACCACAGCAGATCATTTGTCTCCAGTTCCTCCTATCCTCAGCATCTTGATCTGTCACACCAACCACCTGCATGTCCTCTATCACCACATCCATATACTTTGCCTTAGGCCTTCCTCTTTTCCTCTTACCTGGCAGATTCATCCTTACCATCTGTTTCCAATATACTCAGCATCCCTCCTCAGCACATGTCCAAACCAACATAATCCTGCTACTCTCTGGCTTGGTCTCTAAACTGTCCAACCTGGGCAGACCCTCTAACATACATATCCCTAATGCTGTCCACCCTTGTCACACCCAGTGCAAATCTTAACATCTTTATAGTTCATAGTTCATAGTTCAGTACTAAGCTAACTGCCCTTGCGAGCCATTGTAAGCCTAGCCAATTATCCCTTGTGAGGCTCAAACCCTGCACCTTATGTTTGTAAGGCCAACACCTTAACCATTAGGCCACCCTCCCACGACCTCTGCCACGTCCAGCTCTGACTACTGCCTTTTTGTCAATGCCACTGTCTCCAACCCATATAACATAGCTGGTCTCAGTACCATCTTGTAGACCTTCTGTCTCACTCTTAATGGTACTCATCTGTCACAAATCACTTCTGACACTCTTCTCCACCCTCCCTATCCTGCTTGTACTCTCTTCTTCACCTCTCCCCCACATGCGTCATTACTCTGAACTATTGATCCCATGTATCTAAACTCATCCACCATTGGAAACTCTACTCCCTACATCCTCACCATTCCTCTGTCCTTCATTCCATTCACACACATATATTCTGTCTTAGTCCTGCTGACCATCATTCCTCCCCTCTGTAGAGCATGTGTCCACTTCTCCAGGGTCTCCTCAACCTGTTCCCTACTCTCACTACAGATCACAATGTCATTTGCAAACATCACAGTAAACGGAGACTCCTGATTGAACTTGTCTGTCAACCTGTCCATCACCACTGCAAATAAGAAAGGGCTGAGAGCTGAACCCTGATGTAATCCCACCACTGTAAATGCACCTGTCACTCCCACCGCAGAACTCACCACTGTCACACTACCTTTGTACATATCCTGCAGCACTCTTACAGATTCCACCGCCACTCCTAAGTTCCTCATAGAATACTACAACTCCTTTCTAGGCACCCTGTCATATGCCTTCTCTAAGTCCACTAAGACACAACGCAACTCCTTCCAACCTTTTCAGTACTTCTCCATCAACACTCTAAGAGCAAACATCGCATCTGTACTCATCTTTCCTGGCATGAAACCATACTGCTGATCACTAATCCTCTCCTCCCATCTTAACCTTGCTGCCACTACTGTTTCCCATAACGTCGTACTGTGAATGATCAGTGTTATCCTTCTGTTGTTACTACAACTTAACACATCACCCTTAGTCTTATAATTGTTAACCAAACACTTTTTCTCCACCCCTCATGCATCCTTTCACTTTCCAAGATTACATTAAACAACCTGGTTAAAAAGACCACTGCCATGTCTCCTAAACACCTCCATGCTTCCACAGGTATGTCATCTGGAACAACAGACTTTCCATTCTTAATTCTCTTCATAGCTATCCTTACTCCATCCTTGCTAATCTGTTGCACTTCCTGATTCACCATACCCACATCATCCAACCTGCTCTCTTTCCCATTCTGTTCATTCAACAGCCCCTCAAAGTACCCTTTCCATCTGCTCAACACACTCTCCTCACTTGTGAGTACATTTCCCTCGTTATCCTTTATCACCCTTATCTGTTGCACATCATTCCCAGCTTGACCCCTCTGTCTAGCCAATTGGTACAGCTGCTATTCTCCATCCTTAGTGTCCAACCTTTCATACGCCTCATCCTTAGCCTTTGCCACCTCTCTCTTTGCCATGCACCTCATCTCCTTATATTCCTGTTTAGTTTTTTCATCTCTCTGACAATCCCACTTCTTCTTCACCAACCTCTTTGTCTGTATACTCCCTGTATCTCCTCATTCCACCACCAGGTCCCCTTGTCCTCCTTCCTCTGCCAGATGTCACACCAAGCACATTTCTAGTTGTCTCCCTTACAAGCTGTGCTGTAGTTACCCAGATATTTGGTAACTCTTCACTGCCATCCACTGCCTATCTTAACTCTTCTCTGAACTCAACCTCACAATCACCCTTTTTCAGTTTCCACCATTTGATCATAGGTGCTGCCCTCACACTCCTCTTCCTCTTCTTGATCAACAACGTCATCCCACAGATCAACATTCCATAATACCTAACTACACTTTCACTTGTCACCAATTTACAGTCTTGAATCTCCTTCAAACTGGCCCTTCTGCATAGGAAGTAATCCACTTGTAGTCATCTTCCTCCACTCTTGTATGTCACTCTATGCTCCTCTGTTTTGTTAAAATATGTATTCACCACAGCCATGTCCATCCTTTTTGCAAACTCCACCACCATCTCATCTTCTGTATTCCTTTGCTTAATACCATACCTACCCATCACTTCCACATTCCCTCTGTTCCCTTCACCAACATGCCCATTGAAATCTGTTCCAGTCACCATTCTCTCTTACCCTTGGGTATGGTCATCACTACTTCATCCAACTCACTCCATGATTTTTCTGTCACATCCATTGCACATGCAACTAGCGGAGCATATGCACTAACACCAGTCATCATTACACCATCAATGTCCAGCTTCATTAACATCACTCTATCTGACACTCTTTTCACCTCCAAAAACACCATTGTCATACTTTTCCTTCAGGATAACCCCTACACCATTTCTCCTCCCATCCACACCATGATAGAACCATTTGGTCCAGACTCCGATACATCTAACCTTATCCCCCTTCCATCTTCTCTCCTCCACACTCAATATATCAACCTTCCTTCTGTCCATTATATCAGCTAGCTCTGTCTCCATACCAGTCATACTGTCAACATTAAAAGTTTCTACCCTCACTAACACACTCCTAGCCATTCTCCTTTCTTCCTGCCATATGAGCGTCGGACATCCTCCAGGGTATGTCTGTGAATGCAAAAGCTATTGTACTATCAAATGATTTATGTGTTAAGAAAGTGTCACTATTTTTGGCCCATCGCCCCCCCATGTATGTGTGGTGTCCTCCAGATGTCCTGCTCTAACAGGTTGACAGGAATGACTGAGCAGCAAGAGTGTAAATACAGTGTGCCATACTGACACAGAACAGAAATGTATATCAGGTATTACCTGTGCATATCTATGTATGAGTAGGTGTACCTGGCTGCCTCATAACAACAGACATGGGATGAAAATGTCAGGCAAATAAGCTGTACATGTTGTGAACATGTGTAATCTCAGTTTCTGTGGATCCAACAGAGTTAGATTTCTATAGCTACTGGTTGTTGCATTGCCCTGACACAGATGTGGGTACTAGAATAAGCATGATTATCAGGTTGAAATTTCAGAGGTGTCCAACCATGTTATGACCTTGTGTCCATGCCTACTACAAACAGCCATATGACCACAGACATAGCTGTGTGGACTCAGCAATACCTTACCTGTAAACTCTGTCTTCACCAAAGTAGAGTAATCTCCTTTGCTGGACAGCAGCTATATACAAATCACATAATCGATCACTATGTCGGCTATACAGGTCAGTGTAGCGGCAGGCACCAACTTGGCAGTGAGTCAACCTTTGTCTGAATGAGCATATTAGGTCTCAGGTGAATTACTGTAAGGCTAACTATGAGTACAAATTGAACACATCCACCAAGGACAATCACAAGTCCATCTTCACATATGTCTGTAATCTCAGAGGTGACAACACAACCCACCCTGTAATGGTGGTCAATCACACCACATGCACACACACCATAGCTACAGGCAACCTGTTGCAGACAGATTAGGAGAAACATCACCCCCCTGGCTCACCATCAGTGTAGGTGGATATGCACAGCACCCACACCCCTCCCCTCATCATCAGGGAGCAAGTGCATACTGCCTAATCAAAGTCAACAAAAGCAAGTCTCCATGGAACCTGAGAACATTCCTGTGTGCATCCTACATGAACTCAGGCATATGTTTCCAGCTCCATTACACATTGTATGCAAGCAAAACCTGAGCAGCATTGACATCCCATCTGCAAAGAATATGGCCACTGTCATCCCTCTACATAAACATGAATGATCAATGGTGGTTTATGCAATGTACTGGTTCTCATTGGGGGGAACATGACACATCAGGACCAGGAGTGCAATGCAAGTTCATACTGTGCTGATAGATGACAGGGGTATGATGTGGTTGTAAGTGGTGGATAATGATAGGCAATATTGATGTACTGGCTCTGTAAATAGCTCTGTGCAATGCCTGAGGCCATGTGATGTATTCCCCTGTTTATGTCTTCCAGGTGCCATGCAAATGTAAGCTGGAATACACTGCTGAGGAAAATGCAGCCATTTCAGAAGCAATACTACAGCACCATGCAGTGATGTTTGGCCAGAGCCAACAAAATCTTTGGGAGCGGACTGCACTGTGGGATGACCTTCTCCACAGCGTGAACACCTTGGGCCACCATGGACACACATATGATCATGTCAGGCATCGCAAAAACTGACCTGATATGTTGTGCCCAGCAAAGGGCTGCCGCCATGGCCAGGGACCATTCCGCCACAAGTAGGGGTCCTGCTATGCAGGCACCACTTACACCTATGGAGGAGCTCCTTTCCAACCTTGGGGCAGCCCCCACAAAACAACCAACACATGAAACACCAGTCTTGGATGTGGGTGGCTCCCAGGCAACAGTTGAGAAGTGTCCAGGTAAGGCCACACTGCACATCAATTTAATCATGTAGTAGTCATATTGTCTTCAATAGAGTATCTAGATGCATATGTCAGTTCAAACTGCATTTGTGGATGGGGTTTAGTAATGCACAAAAGTGCGCATCTATGTCGAGGGACAGCAAATTGCATACAATCATAGCTTGTACTGTACCTGTGCAGACACGTAGCATTCATCTTGTACCAATGCCAAACATGAGTCTGCTGACAATATCTCTCCCTCACAACTATATAGGTACCTCTGGTCTGCATGTGGGACAACAGCCTGAAGCCAGTGAGTATGGGATTTTCCCGTTGTGGCTCACCAATACCCCAGGAATGTTAAGGTCATGCATGTGATTATGCACACAACAGTTACTCTCAGCTATTTTGCAATATCTGCATGTTCATTTGTGGTGGGGATAACTGCATTGCATCACAGTGGTCATCACAGGGGCCTATTTGCTGAAGATGAAACATACCTGCAGCATACCTCACAACCTGTCATTGCAGGAAATCTGGACAAAGACTGACAAAATGGGGGGACAAAAGCCCAAAACTAGGGACATATTTTATAAATTAGTGTGATACAGTGCATATAAATGGTGTACACACACCTGTTAGAATGCCAGGTATTTGTGAAATACAAGAATGAGAGTACAATAACACATTTCCAAACCCTTCCAACCTTTCATGTGACCTATAACCTGTACAATCCAATTGTAAAGCAAACAAATATGGTAGGGGAACAAGTATGACACATAAAACTCTTACAGAAGCTAGATGCATACATGTGCACAGGCTGAAGCTAATACTGTGCTGAAGCAGCTTTCGATATTATTACAGCATTACATCTTCTTGGGTACACACCTGCCATCAATTACAGACTCTTTGATTAAAAGCAAATAACAGTCAGCTGTCCTACCAGGATCATCCTAATTATACTCAGTTGCCTGCTACAGCAACAGCCATAGCTCGCATGCAGCTTATGAGGCAGCAAAGGGATCTCATTTGTGAAAGATATCAGCCTAGAGAAGGGTACACATACATTTCCACACCATGGAACACAGTGAAGACAGTCATCACATGGTGGTGCAAATATGGGGCAACAATGACATTGCAAAGAACTGGACATCCCTCCAAATGTGTGGAAAAGACAAGACCCAAACTGGTCAAGGAGGCTGCCAGGAGACCTACAGCAACACTACAGGAGTTGCCGGAATCACTGGTAAGTACCAGTTGTGTACTACATATGACAACAATCTCCTGTATTCTCCACATGTCTGGCCTATGGGGTAGGTTTGGAAGATGGATGCCTTCTCACACACAGAACAACATCCAGGTCTGGCGGATTTCTCAAGAAATATACATCAGGTCCCCCAATAGCATGTGGGGAAATGTGTTATGGTGTAATGAGACCAAGGTTGCCCTTTGTGGCTACAATACCAAAAGGTTTGTTTGGCACAAGAACGACACTGTGCATCACCAAAAGAACACCATCCCCATGTTGAAGCATGGTGATGGCAGTGTCCTGTTTTGAGGCTGCTGTTCATAAGCTGGAAGTGGGCATGTAGTCAAGGTGAAGGGGATTAGGAAGAGTTCAAAATACCAGTCTCTTTTGGCCCAAAATCGTCATGTGTCTGTAGAAAGCTGTGGATCCATAAAAGAATGTCTTCACCAGAAGACAATCAATGTTTTGGAAGGGCACAGCCACAGTCCATGCATACATCCAATAGAGAATCTGTGGGGTGCCCTGAAGAGGCCTGTGCAGAAGTAATGCCCTCACAATCTGACAGAGTTGGAGAGCTCTGCAAGGGATGGAGTACAAATATTGCTAAGTCGAGATGTACCATGCTGATAAACACCTTCCCAAGAGCACTGACTGCTGTTATGAAATCAAAAGGTGATTTAACAAAGTATTAGTTTAAGGGTGTTCAGAGTAAAGCAACCAGCCTATTGTACATATTTCAACTTCTACATGTTACCCCTAACTGATGTGTTTGTTCTTCAATTGGACTTCACAGGTTATGGGTCACATTATAGTTGTGAAATGTTATCACATGATTTATGTGGTCTCATGTTATATATCAGATAAACCTAGCATGTCAACAGGGGTGTCTACACTTACAATGTCCGCTGTAAGCTTAGAAGGTTGTTAGTGTAAATGGTTGTGTTGTAACATACCTGTACTGCAGGTTTTGAAGTGTGCACTCAAAATATGTCATTAAATAGGGACACCAGTCCTCATATCATCCCAGTAATGTGTCAAGTACAGGATTTATGACAAGCAGACCAGAAATATGAGCCATACATGTAGACATTCAGCGACACTCTGCACAGCTGAGGTGTATGTTGTGTAGGAGTTGCCACTGTGCTATACAGGTGAACAGCAATTATGTGTACATGGGTGCAGTGTGTGCTATTTTAAGGCACATCACCTACTAGTACTACTCACATATCACAGAGGTGTATATAAGCTGTAACAGGAAGTGGAAAGGGCTACACTGCATGTTGGTGAGGGGCTGTCCAGAGTGTGTATGTATTGGTCTGACTGTTTTATGAATGTCACCAGTTGTCTATTGTGAGGTCTGTGTAATGCCTGTCTGCCACCTCACCTGTATGTGTGTGCATGTGTCTGCATGTGTAGCAGCAAACAGTATAGTGCAGGTATTACTTTACACATGTTGTCTTTCCCTCAAAGATGGTCATGGTGGTTGCAGTCTCTCATTATGCTCAGTAGCTGATGTCAGTGTTTCCCAGCAGCCAGAGATGATAGACAGTTGGCAGGTGGTGGCATGGAACAGGCTAGTGTGGTGACTATGGCAGCTGTGAGTGTAGACACTGTCCATAGCCAGAGTGCAGGTGAGGTCCCACACAGGTGGATGGACAGGGGTGCTCATAGGAGGACTGCTGCTCATCAAGCCGCTGTTGCAAGTGCCACAGCAGGTGTCACCAGATGCATGTTTTGGGCTGTCATGGATGCACAGGCATGTATTGAATGCAACACCAGACAAATACTCAGGGTGGTGGATGCAACTCTTCCTGTTTTATGTGGTGACATACATGACCTTGTTGAGACCACACACCAAAATACTGAGGTCATGAATAGACAGTGGAGTGAGACCTTGGCAATCCTCGTGCTAGGCATGCCTGTGCAAGAGCATGTGGAGTGAGATGTGTGTCAGCCATGTGGATGTAGGGCAGCACCAACATCAGCCCAAGAGTCTACAGGGCCATGCACCTTCACACTCATGTTGCGGTAGTGACACCAGCACTACTGAAGGGGGGTTTCTGTCCACATTATAATGGAGCAGGCCATGGGCATGTGGTCCTGGCCAGTCCCATCAGAGACACATTGATCCAGCAGACAGCAGTCACAATTAGGAATCAGTACTGAATCTGGTCTTAGGCCTGATGGTGCCAGTGAGACCTCTGACAGGACCAGTTCACACGTCCATGGCTGGAGATGGTGAACTGGGCACCCTGCCATGTATTGTCCACAGCTGTCCAACATACCCCTGTGTAGGGCAGCCACATGGCATGACTGTGTACACACATGCACACACACGCATCTGTGTCACAGTCAAGTCACCACCAGACATACACAGCCCCTCTGTACAGCCCATCTATAGGATACCCCTCCAAACACACACACATACAGAAGTCAACCGAATGGCCCATCCTAGGCCTCTGGCAAACCCATACCACACCCTGTGCATATAGTGATACCTGTGCCACATCCCTGTCATCCATACCATTGATGCAGGGACAGACTAATATGGGTCTGATGCACAGGGTAAATATAGTACAGTGTAGCTATGTAATATCTATTTATTTATTTATTTTACATTTGTTAACCGGGTTAGTCTGGTTGAGCTTTTGGCTCATTTTCAGCAGAGACCCAGGGAAAAAAGCTCCTCAGGACTAGAAAACAATTTATTAAATTTTAGTAATATAGTAGTAACAATCAGCTATAGGATCTTACAAGCAGAGACCTGGAGAGAAAAAAAAAAGCTCTTCAGGCAATTCAGTTATACAGAGTATTAACAATTGGCAGACACAAGCATGTGTGTTGTTACAAACAAGGTTTTAAACAATTAGCAGACGAAAATGTGACTAGTTACAATATTATTTAAGCTGCTTAGAGCAAAATGAGTTAATAGTTAGGCAGATGCTTATTTAAATTGGGTAGGATCTAGTTGTATATGTGTTTGGAAACAAGAAAGGAAAGTAAGAATGGCTAGTGGAGATGTAGGGGAGGTAGAGTATAGGAGACAGACCTGACAGGTAGGTTGTTTTGAGACTGTAAAAATTAAGAGTGGTTGGAGCTAGAGGAAGGGAAGAGGTAGGAAGAGGCAGGGGAATATTGTTAGACATATGTTAAGAGTGAGGTGGTGAAATAGGTGAAAGGATGGTGGTTTCAGGGTGGTTGGCAACAGTGGAAAGACTACTTTGTTTTTAGGTATTCCCTTGTGGCTAATTTGAAACTTTTGCTATGCTGGAGAGATTTTATTTCCAAGGGGAGTTGGTTCCAGGATGTAGCTGGGTTATAGTTATAAAGAAGGCAGCCTATTTTGGTTTTGGGTTTGTAGATGTCTAATAATTCTTGATTTGAGCTGCGTAGCATCCTAGCAGGGGAATATTTGGATATGATAGAGGAGAGGCTGGGACAGAAGGAGGGTAGATAGAGGATAGAGTGGATGATTTGTAGTTGATATAGTTGGAGCAGCTGAGGGAATTCTAGCCAGTCTAGTTGCTGTAGTGCTAAGCAGTGGTGTGACTTGTAGGTTTGGTTAGCTGCAAATCTGGCGATCTTATTACAAGTAGTTTCAAGCTTGGAAATAAGTGTAGAATTTAGGTTTGTGAATATGTGACAGCTGTACAGGAGTGTTGGGAGTAATAAAGCCTGGGAGAGAGTTATTCGGGCAATGTTAGTTAAGTATTTCTTGCTATGGAAAAGGTGTCCAAGTTTCTGATGAGTTCTTTTTACCAAGTTAGTAATATGGAGATCAAACTTAAACTGATCATATATTGTAACACCTAGCAATTTAGTACTAGATTCAGCTGAGATGATAGTGTTGTTGCAGGATAAGGTGGTAAAATGTACTTTAGAGTGTGGTGATGTTTTTAGGGAGGAAGAGTAGGAGCTTAGTTTTTTTTTTGGATTAAGTATTAGTTTGTTATCACTAAGCCAAGTCTCAATGGTGTGGAAGGATGCCTGGGTAGTTGAGTGGAGGTCAGTTGGGTTGTCAGCAATGGTTATAACAGTTGAGTCATCAGCATATTGCACAAGGGATGACTTGGGACAAGAGGAGCATGTTTGTCAAAATATTAAAGAGTAGTGGTCCAAGTATGGACCCTTGGGGGACTCCCGTTTGTACTGTGAGAGGGGAGGATAGTGCAGAGAGCCATTTAACTGATTGCTGGTGGGTAGAGAGCTGGAGAACTAGGAGATAGTAGGGGGAGAGAAATGTAACTTAGTGAGTTTATCTAGAAGGAGTGGGTGAGAAACAGTGTCAAAGGCTTTAGAAAGGTCAATGAATAGGCATGAAACAAGTTTATTGTTATCACGAGCTAGGGATACTATGTTGATGAATGATATGAGTGCAGTAGTTGTACTATGCTTGGGACGAAAACCATGCTGTGTGGGTGTGAGAAGGTTTTCCTGGTGAAGGTAATGTATTACCTGCTTGTGAATGCATTTATCTAGGATTTTTGAGAGTGGACAGAGTATGGCAATTGGTCTGAAGTTGAATATGTCTGAGGAGTTGCCCCCTTTGTGAATGGGTAGAGTAAAGAAATTCTTCCATACAGTGGGGACATAGGATTCAGAAATTGATCGCTTGATTAAGATGGATACAGGATAGGCAAGAGGTTCAGAGACAATCTGCAGGAAGTAAGAGGGCAGCTTGTCAACAGATGGGGAGCAAGGTTTAAGTTTAGAGAGTAATGACTTTACATAGTTGATACTGCTTTTAGAGAGAAGGAGTTAGGAGGGTTTGGAAGAGTTATAGAGTTTGTGGGGGTCCTAGTGTTGTTTTTTGGGGGTTGAGAATTTATTATGGAGGTTATTGAGTTTATAAAATGATTGTTAAATTTGTTGGCTATGTCTTCAGGTGTTGCATTGAGACATGGGTTAGGAGAGGAAGGGTTTCCTGAATGAAGAGTCTGTTTAACAGAGCTCCAAAATTTCTATGGGTCTGATTTAAGACTAGAGGGAGGATTGGCATAGAAGTTTATTTTCTCATAATGGATTTTTTTTTATTTTATTTCTAAGTTCTTTATATTTCTGAAGAAGAGAAGGGGTTCTAGTTTTAGTCCACATTTTCCAAATCCTATCCCGGCCTTTCATGAGGGTTCTGGTAGCTTTAGTGAGCCAGGGAGCAGTATTGGATTTGATTCTAATTGTGTGCAGAGGAACAAGGGAGTTAAGAATGTTTAGGAATATAGTGTTGAAGGAGTGGACAGCTTCATCTAAAGGAAGACTGGTGAGGTAAGACCAGTTAATTTTGCAGAGTTGGTGAATAAAGGATTTAGGACAGAAATGAGAAAGTGAGCGGGTGGTAATAAATTTAGTTAGGTTTGGTAAGATGGGGAGTATGTCTGGTAACTGTTACAGGACAGTGGTCGCTGAGGGCATTTGGAAGTGTTTTGGAGTTATGATAGTTTTGAGGGTGGGAGACCAATATCCAGTCAAGAAGAGAGCTAGGTAGGTGAGATTTATTAATGTAGGTTGGGGTTGTGATTAGCTGCTCAAACCCATGTAGGTTTATACAGGAAGCAGTGTTGGTAGCTTGTATTTTAAGCCAATTGATATTTACATCTCCCAGTATAATTATTTCATTGTGGATGGTATGTGAGAGGTGAGACAGGATGTTCTCAAGTATGTTAATATTATCACCAGGGGGAATATAGATTGTTGTGACAGTTATGGTGTTGAAACTGTTAAGTTTGAAGTTGGTCAGTAGGAGTTCAGCTGGTGAGAAGGAGGGTAAGTCTAGTGTGGGACTGATTTGGGAGAGACAATTGGAGTAGAGTATGGAGACTCCTCCTCCTTTTCTAATATTGTTTAATGTGCTGTCTGCTTGCATTTGTTATGGGTACACATTAAAGTGAATATACCTTATTAGCCATGATGCATTTTTGCTGTTAGTACCACTGACTGAATGAAGTCTGACATGCTGTATTCTGTTTGTGTTCCAGGTGTCTGTGTGTCTGCAGGCTGTGACCCTGCAGACAATACCAATGTGGAGTATGGCAGAAAGGAAATACAGCAACTGTTTTATAGCCAAGGTACAGCTTTATATGTACATTTACCAGGTGTGTATGCATGCAACAGTGTGTGATGGACACTGTTGTCAGACAGTGTGACCTGGCATACATACCCCTTGTCACAGACAGGTAGCCTTCACATATGTCACCTCAATGTTGTGATGTTGTGTAGTAGTACAGGCTCATACATGTAGAACAGGTTATTGTTGTACTGTCAGTAGGTCCCTCAACAGCTTAGTCATTATACTGACCACAACAGATTCACACGTCAGCATCTGTTGACCCTGCCATTTCTTTCCCATACACTCAACCCTGATGCAGTTGGTGAGGGCATGCATGGTACTGTGTATGACAGGTTTCTGGTATGTATTCCTATTTTCACAGAGTGGAATAGGGATGCAAAATGGTATATCCTTTGCATACACAAAGTAAAGACTGACAGAGGGGATGTGCATACAGTAACACAAACACAGTTGGCAATGGACACATTCATAAACCTACTTATCCACTTTAATGTACTATAGTGCTACATACACATGACATGCCCCACAATGATTATATGAGTGGGACATAACCCATTACCTCTTACAACATGTAATGTTGTGAATTTCTTCATGGATGGTGAGATAACCCACCAGGAATAGCAACTGGAGTCATCTATTGCTCCTACAAGCCTAGACAAGTGATAGGGTAACAGACATTGTACCAGCATGATGTTTCAGTCAAGTATGATATATGATTCTGGCATGTGTGCCAGTACACTAACTGTGACCTACTTTGCAACAATATCACATACATGGCCATTGTTAGGGGACACAGAACACATATGGGCTGCAAACATCCAGATATTCTGTAGACATCTGTACAGATGACTGCAATGGCCTGTACAATGGTTTAACATGGTGTGTGTGAAGCAGATGCCAGTAACATGCTATATAAAGTAATATCATCAGGAGGTGTTAAACAGGTGTGGATGGTACCCACATCAAAATGGTGTAACCCACACAGGATATGATTCTCATCCCAAACACACACAGTTGCAAGTATTGAGTTTAGAACCCCTACTTATCTAGCTATTTATGCTATAGTGTTATGCAGTTATCAGAAGTTCCAC
>NC_056733.1:1200783569-1200801069 GCF_019279795.1 Protopterus annectens
CCTAGGTCTGTGGCAGTTGTCAGCATTATCCTCCTCTCCTCCTTCAGCCTGTAGCACATACTGATGGATCAAAGTAATGGCAGCCCCTAACATTTTTCCGTTTAAAATTCCCCCGCATGTGTACACCAAAGGTGCAGAGTTTGTGGGAAAAAAACAGACTGCAAGGTGTTTCCATTAGTTTATACTGTTGTGCTGCAGATGCTGCCTATATAATTAGCTGACTATAATGCATTCCACCTGCTAGCTATGTAATTTGTTCTTTATTGCTTTTATTCTGCTATTTTCCTTTTTTGCCTTTTTCCCCTTCCCATTTTCTCCCTTTTTAAGCCCCAGTGTGCCCTGTGGAAACCTGTGCCCAAATGTAATTAGTCCTGCTATTTTTTTTTTTTTTTTTTAGACCGGGTATGTGCAATGCAAACCCTAGTTTGCAGAAAAGAGATGACTGGAGGTTAGTAAGGACAGGAGCAGCATACAGAAGACAGTGTAAGAGGAGAGACATGGCTAGTAAGGGTTTGGAGGAGGGAGAAAGACATTTAAGATTATGGTACAAGAGTTTGAGTTTTTGGTGGGTTTTCTTTATGCACTGATTGATATGTATATCGAATTTTAGTTCATCATTGATGGTGACACCAAGTAATTTAGTATGTGGTTCTGGTCTGATGATGGTATTGTTAAAGGAGGTGATGTAGAAAGATGATTTGTATTGTGCTAGTGTTTTAGGAAGAAAAAGTACAAATTTAGTTTTTTTAGGATGTTAGATTAGTAGATTATCAGTGAGCCAGGTCTCAATGGAAGAGAAAGTATCTTGGGTAAGAGAAAGGAGTTCAGGGATACTGTGGGCAGTGGTAACAAGGGTGGAATCGTCAGCATATTGTAAGAGTGTTGAGGGGTTAGTAGCAGAGTGCAAGTTGTTAGCAAAGATTTTGAACAAGAGTGGACCCAAAATAGAGCCCTGGGGAAAACCGGTGTGGACAGTCAGAAATGGGGAGGTAACAGTTTGACAGCCTTTAGATTGTAGTCTATTAGATAAGTAACTAGTGAACCAGGCTATAGAGGGGGTAGACAGGTGAAGGTCAGAAAGTTTAGTTTAAAGTTTAGAGTGGGAGACAGTATCAAAAGCCTTTGAGAGATCAAGGAAAATACAGGAGAGAAGTAAGTTGTTATCACAGGCTTCTGCTACAGTTTGGGTGAATGAGAGTAGAGCAGTAGATGTGCTGCGGGGGGTCTAAAGCTGTGTTGGGCGGGAGTTAAGAGATTATTATCAAGCAAGTGTTTAAATAGCTGAGAATGAACATATTGTTCTAGTATTTTGGAAAGTTGGGATAGTATAGCAATTGGACAATAGTTTGAGGGATCAGTGAAGTTATAACCTTTGTGTAAAAGGATTTCCATAATTTGAGGACAACAGACTCAGTAAGAGAATGATTAATGAGGATAGAGACTGGGTAGACAATAGAGATGGCAGCAATTTTAAGGAAGTGAGGAGGTAAATTGTCTACAGAGGAAAAACAGGGTTTGAGTTTATTCAGCTGGGATTTGATAAAGACAGTGGAAACAGGTTGTAAGGAAAAGGTATTTGAGGCAGAAGGATTGGGAGGTAAAGTCAGAGAAGAGGTATTGGGGCTATGTTGAGTTAGTCTTTGGGTTGTTTTTATGGAGTGATTGTTTAATAGAGCAGCAGTTTCAGAGGCAGTATTGAGAGGGAAGGGATTGAGGGTGGGAGGGGTACTAGGGTACAGGATAATGTTAATGGTGGAACAGAATTTCTTGGGGTTGGTATGTGGGCTGCAGTGGTTGTAAGTGAAAAATTATCTGTTATTTTTAAGGGTTAGTTTTTTTACACATTTCTAACCTTTTTGGAAAGTTGGAGTAGGGGGGAGATTTTATTTTTGACCCAGGTGTTCCAGGCAGTGTCCCTCTGGTGCATAATAGAACGTGTTTGCTTAGTGAGACAGGGGGCACAGTTTGATTTTACTCTGCTCTTTCTAGATGGAGCCATGGTATTTAGTATGTCAAGAAATATTTTGTTGAAAGCCGTTACAGCATCATTTAGGGGGGGGGATGTTGTATAGGAAGGTCCAGTTTTATTTATTTATTTTATTTGCAGTTTGTTAACCGGGAAAGTCCATTGGGCCAAGATGAGCCCTTTTTTAATGGAGGCCCAAGGAGAAAAGTTCCATGTACACAAACACCAAACAGAGTTAAGCAAGAATTAATATAAAATTAATACAAAAGATTAATACAAAAACATTGCAGGATATTGCAACAGAAAAAAATGTACAGAAAATTATTAACCAAATAATTACAACATAAAAATTAATAGGCATCTATTGATATGGAGATAGAAGTAGTGGTAGGATTTGTATAGAGTGCCATAAGTATAGATGTTGAACCCTTGTGAGATAAGAAGCAGTGTGTTATAAGAGCAATAACAGACGCCTGTACTATACAAGGTGTAAAAGGGAGAAGGTAATTATCAGAGAAAGATGAAGGAGGAAGATGGGATGGCTAGTGTTAGGTAGAGTTTTGAGAGAGAAGGTTGAAGGATTGTGGGATAGGGGGATGAGAGGTAGAGGGATATGGGTAGAGGAGGAGATTAGGAGGGGTGGGAGCATGAGCACTTTCAAGAAGAAGAGAGATAAGAATGGAGTAATGATTTAAAAATGGAGAGGTTTTGGGTAGTTTGAATATGGGGAGGAAGTAAGTTCCACTTTTGTGCTAGGGAAAATGACAATAGAAGTTGGCCAGGAGTACGAAACTGTTTATACACTTCAAGGAGGTTTTTTGGTTATTAGACCTGAGAGTTCGGTCAGGAAGATGCATAGTAAGGGTGGAAGAGAGGGAGGAGCAATGAGATGGCTTGAAAATGAGTTTATGGACAGTGGCGAGTTGAATGTATGAGAGATAGTTGGGGAGCTCGAGCCTATTCAAGGAATGTAAGGAATCACAGTGGTGGAAAAACGATTTAGATTTTGTAGTAAACTTGGAGATTTTATTGTAGCAGGATGCTAGTTTAGTTTTAAGGGTGGCTTGAAGATTGGTAAGGATGGGTGTCCCATACATGAGAGAGGGGAGGAGGTAAGTCGTACTGAGAGTAAGCTTAATTGAAGAGGTGAGATAGGGATTGTGACAGTAAAGTATTCAGAGTTTCTGGTGAGTTTTCAGTTGATGTTGGACAGTGTAGTGTTAAACTTGTCTGGGTCGAAATGAGTCACATTATGATATGCTCTGTAGAGATGTTCTTTGGGTGACTGTTGAGAGTACCTATGGACATAGGTAGGGGAATGGTCACTCAGAGAGCTGGGAAGTGTGCCAGGGTTATGGTAGAAACAAGGGTCAGAAGTTAGGATACAATCTATTATAAATCCAGAGGTAGAGGTTTTGTTGGTTCTAGTAGGGGAGGATATGAGTTGGTGGAACCGTACAGATTGATGCCATGACAAGGGGAAGAGGAGGAAAGAAAAGCCCAATCGATTTTTATGTCACCAAGCATAATGGTTTGGTAGGCAATATTTTGGGAGAGCCAGGAAAGAAAGTTTTCAAGAGCAGGAATTTTGTCACCTGGGGGGATATAGATGGAGACAAGGGCAAATTTTTATGGGGGTTAAGATGGCAGTTTACAATGACAGATACAGATGATAGTTTATACTGTGTTATCCTCAACTATTTTTTGTATGTTTTGTATGAAACCTAAGTCCTTCTCCTTCTGGCAGTAATGCAACCTTTCCTGACTCCAAACTAGAGTGTGAACACTCATTTGAAGGCTTTGGCTGCCATGTTACAAGCCCTGAAAAGAAGCACTTGTATGCTAATGTACAGCTTAAGAAGTGGGACTTACCCAGTCCCTCTATTTGGATGGGTCAGTCTGCAGATGGCCACTTCCTACAGCATTTAGGTCTCTTATTCAAACATTGTCTTCTGTGGTGTAGTGAGGGTTTAAGCCATCCACACTATTGAGCCAGCAGTAGGTTACAAACTTCAAGAATGAAAAGAAGGACTAAGTATATATGCCTAACTTTATCTACTCTGTTGCTGATACTTAAAAAATAACCCATCTCAGGTATGATGGAGTTTATCATATCAGTATATAAGATATAAGCTTGATTTTTCAAAAGTCTTAGCAAAGCACATTATTTAATTGTATAAACAACAGTTCACCTAGTGCTTTGATGTTTCTTGAAATAAAAAAGACTCTCCCCCGGATTCTGCAAGTCTTGCATAGCGTGCAGGATTAGTGCAGGAGCTCTACCAGGCAATATGTCTGCTGTGCGATCCAGAAATTGCCTGTAGGGGCCATGCATGAGCGCTCTTGCAGTAGTCCTGTACAGACTCAGCCCCTGTATGCAAATTACCCCATTTTCAGAAGAAATCCATGCAAATTAGGTGAATTTGTGATCCAGGAAACTAGAAAGCGGCCATGCAGGACTAGTGTAATCTGCAGAAATGTACTCGGTTAGTAAATTATCTACAGAGGGAAAACAGGGTTTGAGTTTATTCAGCTGGGATTTGATAAAGGCAGTGGGAACAGGTTGCAAGGAAAAGGTATTTTAGGCAGAAGGATTGTGAGGTAAGGTCAGAGAAGAGGTACTGCGGCTATGTTGAGTTAGTTTTTGGATTGTTTCTATGAAGTGATTGTTTAAGAGAGCAGCGGTTTCAGAGGCAGTATTGAGAAGGAAGGGATTGAGAGTGGGAGGGGTACTAGGGTACAGGATAATGTTAATGGTGGAACAGAATTTCTTGGGGTTGGTATGTGGGCTGCAGTGGCTGGAAGTGAAAATGATCTGTTATCTTTAATGGTTAGTTTTTTACACGTTTCTAAGCTTTTTGGAATGTTGGAGTAGGGGGGAGGTTTTATTTTTGACCCAGGTTTTCCAAGCAGTGTCCCTCTGGTGCATAATAGAACATGTTTGCTTAGTGAGCCAGGGGACACAGTTTGATTTTACTCTGATCTTTCTAGATGGAGCCATGGTATTAAATATGTCAAGAAATATTTTGTTGAAAGCCATTTCAGCATAATTTAGAGGGGATGTTATATACGAAGTTCCAGTTTTATTTATTTATTTTATTTGCAGTTTGTTAACCGGGAAAGTCCATTGGGCCAAGATGAGCCCTTTTTCAATGAAGGCCCATGGAGAAAAGTTCCATGTACACAAATGCAAAACAGAGTTAAGCAAGAATTAATACAAAATTAATACAAAAGATTAATACAAAGTTAATACAAAAACTATTGCAGGATATTGCAACAGAAAAAATGTACAGAAAATTATTAACAAAATAATTACAACATAAAAATGAATAGGCATCTATTGATATGGAGATAGAAGTAGTGGTAGGATTTGTATAGTGTGCCATAAGTATAGATGTTGAACCCTTGTGAGATAAAAAGCAGTGTGTTTTAAGAGCAATAACAGATGCCTGTACTATATGAGGTGTAAAAGGGAGAAGGTAATCATCAGAGATAGATGAAGGAGGAAGATGGGATGGCTAGTGTTAGGTAGAGTTTTGAGAGAGAAGGTTGAAGGATTGTGGGACAGGGAGGCGAGGGGTTGGGGGATAGCGGGAGGGGAGGAGGTTAGGATGTGTTGAAGCATGAGCACTTCCAAAAAGAAGGGAGATAAGGATGGAGTAATGATTTAAAATTGGAGCTGTTTTGGGTAGTTTGGATATGGGGAGGAAGTGAGTTCCACTTCCATGCTAGGGAAAATGAAAATAGAAGTTGGCCAGGAGTACGTAACTGTTTATACACTTCAAGGAGGTTTTTGATTATTAGACCTGAGAGGTCAGTCAGGAAGATGCATAGTGAGGGTGGAGGAGAGGGAGGAGCAATGAGATGGCTTGAAAGTGAGTTTATGGACAGTGGCGAGTTGAATGTATGAGAGATAGTTGGGGAGCTCCAGCCAAGTCAAGGAATGTAAGGAATCACAGTGGTGGAAAAAGGATTTAGATCTTGTAGCAAACTTGGAGATTTTATTGTAGTAGGATGCTAGTTTAGTTTTAAGGGTGGCTTGAAGATTGGTAAGGATGGGTGCCCCATACATGAGAGAGGGGAGGAGGTAAGTGGTACAGAGGGTAAGCTTAATTGAAGAGGTGAGATAGGGATTGTGACAGTAAAGCATTCTGAGTTTCTGGAGAGTTTTCAGTTGATGTTGGACAGTGTAGTGTTAAACTTGTCTGGGTCGAAATGAGTCACATTATGATATACTCTGTAGAGGTGTTCTTTGGGTGACTGTTGAGAGTACCTATGGACATAGGTAGGGGAATGGTCACTCAGAGAGTTGGGAAGTGTGCCAGGGTTATGATAGAAACAATGGTCAGAAGTTAGGATCCAATCTTTTATAACTCCAGAGGTAGAGGTTTTGTTGGTTCTAGTAGGGGAGGATATGAGTTGGTGGAACCGTATAGATTGATGTCATGAGAAGGGGAAGAGGAGGAGAGTAAAGGCCAATCGATTTTAATGTCACCAAGTATAATGGTTTCATAGGCAATGTTTTGGGAGAGCCAGGAAAGAAAGTTTTCAAGAGTAGGAATGTTGTCACCTGGTGGGATATAGATGGAGACAATGGCAAATTTGTATGGGGGTTAAGATGGCAGTTAACAATGACAAATACAGATGATAGTTTATAATGTGATATTATCCTCAACTATTTTTTGTATATTTTATATGAAGCCAAAGTCCTTCTCTTCTGACAGTCAGGTGTATTATAACCTTTAGGACAAATGCAACCCCTCTTGACTCCAAACTAGAGTGTGAACACTCATTTGAAGGCTTTGTCTGCCATGTTAAAAGCCCTGAAAAGAAGCACTTCTATGCTAATGTACAGCTTAAGAAGTGGGACTTACTCAGTCCCTCTATTTGGATGGGTCAGTCTGCAGATGGCCACTTCCTACAGCATTTAGGTCTCTTATTCAAACATTGTCTTCTGTGGTGTAGTGAGGGTTTAAGCCATCCACACAACCGAACCAGCAGTAGGTTACAAACTTCAAGAATGAAAAGAAGGACTAAGTATATATGCCTAACTTTATCTACTCTGTTGCTGATAAATAAAAAATAGCCCATCTCAGGTATGATGGAGTTTATCATATCAGTACATAAGATATAAGCTTGATTTTTCAAAAGTCTTGGGAAAGCACATTATTTAATTGAGTAATCAACAGTTCAACTAGTGCTTTGAAGTTTCTTGAAGTATAAAAGACTCTCCCCTGGATTCTGCAAGCCTTGAATGGCATGCAGGATTAGTGCAGGAGCTCTACCAGGCAATATGTCTGCAGTGCACAAGCGCTCCTGCACTAGTCCTGCACAGACTAAGCCCCTGTATGCAAATTACCCCATTTGCAGGAGAAATCCATGCAAATGAGGTGGATTTGCAATCTAGGAAGCTGGAAACGGGCCGTGCAGGACTATTGTAATCTGCAGAAATGTACTCGGTTAGTAACCGAGTACATTTCTGCAAATTCCAAAACGGAGCTGTGACAGCTGCAAATAAAGGCTACATATTAGTCAGGAAGCATGCTAATGGCCAAGTATAAGGCCACTGGCATTGAAAACAGCATAAAAAATGAAAAAAAACAACTTTTATTTTTTTTTAGCCGATCTCGGCTGTTTAAGCGTAGGCAGCGACACGCAAACGGGAACGGACTAAAAATAAAAAAAATACCCCAAAAAAGCATTTTAACCAAAATCACTAATCTGCCATTATAGTAAATGGCAGGCAGAAGACAACATGGCCAGTGAGTAGTGGTTGCTAAGGGAGTAGGCTCAGTGTGAGACATGTAACTATGCATTAGCAGGCAATCCTATGCAAATGAGGGGAATGATAGTGAATCCCAGTTTATCCCAGCATGCTAGTCAGTTCCCAACAGTGTAAAAGCAGGAATAGCTTGGTGCAAGCCTACGAGTTAGCTGACATCATAGAGGGGTGTGTTAGGCATACTGTAAGTGGATTGGAGCCCTGAGGCTCAGGTTTGCTCCTTTCTAAGCACAGCTAAGCAAGGGGGTGTGTCTGAGTCTGCCTAACACTCTTTACATTGCCTAAGCTGGTGTGCGTGCCATGCACTGGGTTTTAAAGGAAAATATATTTAAACCAGGAAATAGCTTCTCTGTGCACATTTGAGCACTGTGTTTGTGTGGCGGGCCCCTGGGCTTAAACAGGAAGGCAATGGGAAGGGAAAACAGCAGTAAGAAGGTAATTTAGGAGAACTAGCATAGGATGTGAATTCTGTCGACCAACCCACAGTGAAGAGACCCAGGGTAACCTACCAGGGGATACATGAGCTGGAGATAGTGGAGAACTATAGGGTGGACAGGGACCTCCTACACCATATTGTTGAGCTGTGCTGGCCACACCTGACACACAGAATTAACGGATGGGAACCCATCCCAGTGGATACCAAGGTATGTGTATGCCTAAGAATACTAGCTACAGGTACCTTCCAAAGGCCAACTGGGGATATGATGGGGATCTCACAGACATCAACATCCAGGGTACTGCATCAGTTCCTGGATGCCATGTCAGCACATGTCAGCGAGCACGTATATTTCCCCAACACCTGTGAGGCATTGGCCAGCAATATGCAACTGTTCCACCAAACAGCAGAATACCCTGAGGTAGTGGGTGCTATAGACTGCATGCACAACACATCAAAGCACCACCTGGGGAGCGGGGTAGGGTCTACATCAACCACAAGAGCTTCCCCTCCATCAACTGCCATGTCATGTGCAATGCCCAAGGCATAATAATGAATGTGTGTGTGCTGGCTGCCCTGGAAGCTATCATGATTCCCACATCTGGCATCTGATGCAGCTGTACTAGAGATTTACCAATGGGGACATCCCTCACGGTCACCTAGTGGGGGATGCTGGATATGCACTGGAGCCGTGGCTGATGACACCCATCAGAAATGCACACACACCCGAACAAGAACTTCATAATGAGGCACATGCACAGACCAGAATTATAGTAGAGCGTGTGTTTGGGATGCTGAAGTCATAGTTCCAGTGCCTGGTCACATCCGATAGAGCCTTGCAGTACTCACTAGCTACATGTACCCAAGTTGTCATAATTTGTGTCATGCTACACAATATGATCCTGCGGAAACAGCTGCAGCAGGGACAGCATGGGGCAGGGCAATGGCAGTGGATGTTTTGTGTGTGTTTCTATGTCTGTGTAGGGAACGATGCATTTTAGTCTAGTGACACTCAGTACAATTCAAATGCCCTACTTTGTCAATCCTGCTGATGTCAATCACTGTGAAATATACCTTTGAAGAAGGGGCATTCCAGCAATCCCTGTGGTGCATCCTATAACAGCATCATGCTGTAGTGTGATATAGAACTCTGTTAGGGGTTGTATTCCTACCCATGGCGGTTATGGATGTTTTGTTTGTGTTTCTATGTCTGTGTAAGGAGCAGTGCATTTTAGGCTAGTCACACTCAGTACAATTCAAATGCCCTATTTTGGCAATCCTGCTGATGTCATTCACTGTGAAATACACCTTTGGGAAAAGAGTACTCCAGTAATCTCCATGCCACATCCTATAACTCTGTAGTGCTGTAGTGTAATAAACTAGCTAGGTAGAAGTTATAATCCCAGACATGACAGGTGTGTGTGTATATGTGTGTGTGTGTGTATATGTGTGTGTGTGTGTGTGTGTGTATGTGTGTGTGTGTGTGTGTGTGTGTGTGTGTGTGTGTGTGTGTGTGTGTGTGTGTGTGTGTGTGTGTGTGTGTGTGTGTGTCTGTGTTGGTCATTTGTTTCCTGTGTGGAAGTGGCTGTGAGTGTGTAACAACTGGACTCAAGGTGGAGTGGGTTTTGAAAACTTCTTATATGGTGGCCCAAGTATATATCACAATGTCCATCATACAGGGATAACAGATGTGAAATAGCTGAGAGGCTGAGGTGCAGATCCATACCCCTAAATGTGACATCAATGCCAGCTGAATAATGTTAGCAACCCTTGTTTTACCCAGGAAACAGTCTCAACCCATGTCTCATTCACACACACACACACACACACACACACACACACACACACACACACACACACACACACACACTTGTCTAGGCAACAGCCACTATGTAGGTAGTACCCTGCATATTGCCCACTGATAGTAACCATGGTGTGATTGCAGTGGGCTACAGAGGACATTGAACCCTGTCCATCAGTCCAATAGGGATGTACATGCTGACAGTGCACCTCCCTCATGTTCCCCACTGGATACCTGCAACACCTGTGGTGCCATCAAATGTGACCCACAAAGGGCATACCATTCCTAAAACACAAGCCCTGTATCGACAGATGCCACTGACACCAGGGAATACTGGTATCATGCTATCAATGTAGGTGCAGGGTCAACCTGTGGTCCATTAACAGTTCCCACCACATGAGGCCAGGACTGACACATCTGATGATAACAATCGCTGCAGACAACATGGGCCAAACACCCCAGGTACAGTTCTACATGTCACTGTACATGTATGTGGTCATCCTGCAAAAGGGCCTCACTGAGACCGATGCATGGTGTCAAAGCCATGGCCTCAAGCTCAGTGCCAAAAAGAGCATTGTCATGCCCTTTGGTAAAAACTCTGTACCCATGAACTACAACATAGGTGGTAGTATACTTAACACCGAAAGTGTCTTAAGAATCCTTGGGACACAGGTGGACAGTAGTCTCTGCTTTGATAATCACATCGCCACAGTAGTCAGCAAATCCTTCTATGTGGCACACCTCATCACAAAAGGTTTCTCATCCAGAAAAAAGAGATCATTGTTCCCCTTTACTCATCACTCATTAGGCCCATTATAGAGTACAATGCCCCTTTTGGTATGTACTTCACAAGACATCTACAACAACTGAGAAGGCCACAGAAATACCTCACAAAGAGGATTAACGGCCTCAAACAGATGCCCTATGCAGACCGTCTCAAAAAACTTTAGCTTTACTCCGTCGCATATCGCCTACTCAGAGGTGATCTCTGCCTAACATACAAAGCTATGTCAAACCCAGAGCTGTTGGACATGCTCCACTTAAAGAAATCCCAATCCCTCCGAGCTACACACTCTAGGGACCTAAACTTTGTCACCACAATAAACAGAACATGCTGGAGGGATAGATTCCTGTCCCAGACACTTCCCATACTCTGGAATAAACTACCTATCTATATCAAACAAAACTCCTCATTAGCACTCTTCAAGAAAAATCTTGATGATTGGATGGGAAATAGGAAATTCACCCTGGGGATCACCTTTGTGGCTTTGCTTGACAGTGGCACAGGAAAATAATTTTCTTGGGTGGCAAAAGCCAGGGTACCTTTTTGGCTGGGCTTGTATAGGCCCCAGGGCCGATAGCCTAGTACCTACCTATGAACCTATGAACCTATGTGGGATGTGTGCACATCCCAGACACTGTCTATATCGTGCACTAAGGAACACATACATGGCAAGCAATGCACAGCATTGGCCACACGCAATAGTCACCCAGGTGACTAGATGGTGAAAACAATGCCCACCTGTGTGGGCAACTCCAGACACTACACCCCAGAGCCACAATGTAGGCCATTGTCATGTGGCCTGATGTCAAGGTATACCCAACACCAAGTATTGTATAGCTGTCTGGCACCATTGACCACAACACATCTGTGAAGTAGTGCACCCATGCATGTCAGTACTGGCCCCCATATCTGTGTATGTGTTGTATGATGCGTATGACCACATTCACACTCACTACAACCCCCATTGGCATACTGAAGCATGCTGTCTGATGTCAGACACCTCCACATACCCTATGCACATATAACCTCCTTATGACCCCTGTGGTGCATATGATACCTGCACAGTACTGTGTTGTGGCAATCCCACTAGTGATGAGTTGTATTCCTGGCCCTGCCAACTGTGTCAATGTGTGTGCATCCCTGTGAGAGTGTGGCTGTATTGACAGTAACACCTGTTCATGCGGACAGGCATGTGTACTACACCTACCACATAGCTACCATATCCCTGTTGCAGATGTCACTCACAATCACATATATGTTCTGAGGGCTCCTCAACATGTAGCCTATGTGGCGCATCCAGTAACTGCATGGACATGTGATAGCACTACATAGTCGTCAGGGGTTTGTTACCCTTTACTGGTAGGTGTGTGACACAAACATGCTTACGTTTTACTCTCCCACCCCTCCCTGGTTTTTCTTTGCCTCTGTCTGCCTCTCTCACTCCCTCGCTAGTGGATGTGGAGACTTACACCTGCTTTGCTTAGGCAGCAGCATATGCATTTTAAGCGATGCTCAGGATCATCTGATGGCCTCTGCATGGATTGCAGCCCTCCTCTATCTGATTGCATGTGGAACAGCTGTGGTAACATTCCCATAGCCAATTGCATGGAAACACACTCCATTATCTAGGAACATCATGTTGGTGTTGGGCCTTTCATTCACTGTGAGCAGGAACTCAATCTGTTTTTTGGCAAACAGCATGTCAGATGGATTGGGGATTTACCTCTAACAACATACACCATGGCAACAGGCCACCACACAGGAGGGGGGATGTGCCTGACCTGACTACAGACTGTAAGTGCTGCTATACTGCATTTGGAGTAATGTTGGCTTAACAGGGTGTGTGTGGATATGGCTGTCCTACATATTTTAATACCTGCCATGTCAGTGCTATGTTTATGAGGAAACACCCATCTGTAGGGTCATCTGCAGACTGGCCAGTGTGTGGTGACTTTTGTTTCAGGTGTTACACACAGAGCACCTATCTGTGAACTGCAGAAGGTAGTGTGAGGATTGCAGTCTGTAGATGGTGACAGCCATGAGAGTTACTGACTTCATAGCCCTCATAGGACAAATGTTGCAACAAACCCTGTTACAACAGTGAATGTATGAGGTTATCACAGCAACATGTCAATATTGGCCCTGTGTATGTGCCTCCAGCCACAACCCTGTCAAACTTTGTACATATGTCATGCAGTAAGGGGTGCATATGTGCTGCACACCATAATTAGCGACATCATATCTGATAACAAGCCAGTGAGATATCAGACTGCTACACATGTTATGTATAATAGGGGTTATATTTGATGACATAACCTGGGCATTCTGTGGTTGTGTGTACAGTACTGAGGTCTGTGTACTTATGGTGATTGTCGCCAGTGTATGCATTGTTAATATGTACCTTGGCCTGTGTACAGACTGTGGTACATGTCAATGTTTTTGGTCCTGTTCTATCTGATGTTACATGCTGCTCCACTGTATGTTACCCTATCGGCTTACATGTTTGTAGGGCCATACATGCACATGTTCCATACCACAGTCAGGCATTGGACCACACTGTGTAGTGGCCCAATATATGTAGGGTTAGTGTGTGAGTGGCACATATGAGGTTGGCGTTGAACAGATAGTCCATATACTGCAATATTATTCTAGCATACCACATGTGGCTGTGTTCACATTGGTTGTGGTTATGCACTTTCACACAGGTGTATGTTACTCTGTGCTGTGGCATGCCTGTAGAGCCTGCTATATATGCAGGTACATGTGCATTATCCTATTGAAATGTAGGCCAGTGTTAAGACGGTCTGCCTGTAGCCTGCACAGTGCTTTGTTAGATGCCTAGCAGCTTAGTGTACTTATTCAGTGAGATGTAATGTCCAGATAATTGCCAGATGTACTGCTGCCAGGCCACCATAGCAGTCATGTATGTCAGACAGAGCAGTGGGATTCTGTACAGATGTATGTCAATATCTAGTGGGTAGTATGTGGCCAGGGCACCTCTGTACCAATAATTATTATGTGGCAGGACAGACAGGGATGAGTGAATGCATAACCTATGGGGGCACATGTATATCAGTAGTTACGTGTTTTACCCATCTACATGACTGTTAACATCCACATTGTCAGGACCGGTCCACATGTCTTGCACTAAGGGGTTATGTGTATACCGCTTGACTGTCCAGAGTGTGTCAGACTGTCCACATATATTGGCTATTATCTCTGCTGTAGTCCACAAGAGCATCATGTGCTAGCAGTGGTACTGTACTATGATGTACTTAGGATGTCTGTCAGTAGCCAATGGTGCACATATTAAATATAGATGTGACCTCCCACACACATGTCTGTGAAGACACTCCCTATTACCGTAGCAATACTCTACAAATATACCTGCTATACATACCTGACATCCCCTTGCACTACAAAGTTGGGACTATTGGGCCTGAGGTAGGGCTACACTCCATGTTCAGGACATATGGTAAAGATATATGTACATATAATTATCCAGATTTCTATATAGACATACACATATGCGTATTGACATACATAGATGGACATGTATATGTACATAAATATACATATAAACACCCAGATATATACATATACAGAGCAATATATGTCTCCACATATACAGGTAGAGATACATATGCACATATACGTATGGATATCTACATACACATCGATAGTAGTAAGTATATCAGAATTGATATGCATGCACATATAGTTATTGATATCTACATATATACCAACATAACTAGGCATAGCTATACACATAGGATGTGCATACATATACAGCTATATATATTTATATGTATGTATATATATATATATATATATATATATATATATACACACATATACATATATCTATTTATACATATATGTATATGGGAGCGCTACAGAATCCTGAAAGCCCAAAATCCTGAAGACCATCAAAGGTGAGATACCTTAAGGTATATGGATGTACATTACCATACAATCCACCTTGGGTAAATGCAGGCCTACTGCCACCTGCCATACAGACTGTTCTGTTTGTCAGTGTGCTTGTGATGGTGTCAGTTATGCCTTGTTATGTAACAGTTACATCCCATTGTGTCAACTGAGGTCTTTACCCCCTAGGGATTGTCTAAGGAGTGTAGATAGAGGCTGCTGAACTATACATCTGCATTACTTACTGTTGATTGTTGATATCCTGTGGCCCAGTCTGTCTTTACTATTGTACTACTTGATGGCCTTGGCCTGGACAGCAACATTTGTTAACATTTCCAGACTACTGTATTAGTATAACTGTTTCACAGTTGCATTACTCAGTTTATATGGATTTCCATATCTAAACAGCTATATGACATGGCATATACAACTGTAATAGTACACAAATACAGCTTTCCCATTTATGCAAACCTGTGTGTGGTGTTATATCCTTTGATCTCTCTATGGGTATATGTTGCAGGCAATGATTGTCATTTGTATGGGTGGCTCATACAATCTCCAGTTGGTAAGGTGGTAACTGTAGGAATAGTGGCTGTTCCATATTGTGTGCACCTTCTACATATGCATTTTACTATACATATCTCTGCTTGTGTATGTGTAGTTACATAGATGTATATATATATATATATATATATATATATATATATATATATATATATATATATATATATATCTGTAGGTTCATAGGTTCATAGGTAGGTACTAGGCTATCGGCCCAAGGGCCTATGTAAGCCTAGCCAACAAGTTTCCCTGACTTACGCCACCCAAGAAAGTTATTTTCCTGTACCACTGTCGAGCAGAGACACAGAAGTGATCCCCGGGTGTATTTCCTATTACCCATCCACTCATCAAGATTTTTCTTGAAGAGTGCTAATGAAGAACTTTGCTTGACATAGATGGGTAGCCTGTTCCAGAGTATGGGAAGTCTCTGGGATAGGAATCTATCCCTCCAGCATGTCCTGTTTATTGTCGTGACAAGGTTTAGTTCCTAGAGTGTGTAGCTCAGAGGGATTGGAATTTCTTTAGGTGTAGCATGTCCAACAGCTCTGGGTTTGACACAGCTTTATATGTTAGGCAGAGATCACCTCGGAGTAGGAGATATGCTACGGTGTAAAGCTGGAGTTTTTTGAGACGGTCAGTGTAGGGCATTTGTTTGAGTCCAGTAATCCTCTTTGTAAGGTACTTCTGTGGCCTTTCCAGCTGCTGCAGATGTCTTGTGAGGTACATTCCAAAAGGGGCGTTGTACTCTATAATGGGTCTAATGAGTGTCAAGTAGAGGGGAATGATGACCTCTTTTTTCCTGGATGAGAACTCTTTTATGATGAGGTGTGCCACATAGAAGGACTTCCTGACTACTGTGGCAATGTGACTATCTAAGGAGAGACTACTGTCCACCTGAGTCCCAAGGTCTCTTATCATGCATTCGGTGTTAAGTAGATTGCTGCCTATGTGGTAGCTCATGGGTACAGAGTTTTTACCAAAAGGGATGACACTGCACTTTTTGGCATTGAGCTTGAGGCCATGGCTCTGACACCAGGCATCTGTCTCAGAGAGGCCCTTCTGTAGGATGTTCACATCATTTGGGGACTTGACTATGGCTCCTAGTTTGCAGTCATCTGTGAACTTCATTAGCCAGAGGCCTTCTGTGTTAGCCTGTACTTCAGAGAAGTAGATACCAAACAGAAGCGGTCCCAGGACGGAACCCTGTGGTACTCCACTTGTCACTGGTTTGAGGTCAGATTTGGAGTCTGCAACTTTTACAGTGTGGGTTCTGTCAGTGAACCAGTTGGCAACCCATCTTGTGATGTAGGGATTTATGCCTAGTTTATTGAGTTTAGCTATAATTCCAGAATGGGAGATGGTGTCAAAAGCCTTGGCTAGGTCAAGATAGGCTGTGTGAACCACCTTACCCTCATCTACGGCTTTGGTGACTGCCTCAAAGAAGTCGATCAGGTTTAGGAGGCATGATCTGCCTTTCACAAACCCGAACTGGTTGGGATCCAGAGTTTGGAGGTTACCAATGTCTTTGTTTATGAGTTCCATGATGATACGTTCCATGGCCTTGCAGACCAGGCTCGTCAGGCTAATATGTCTATAGTTCCCGGGATCAGTGGTGGCTCCCCCTTTGTGGAGTGGGATAACTGTTGCTGTGCAGCATTCAGTGGGCACAAAGCCTGATGTGAGGCTATTATTGAACATGGTGCTTAAGTGAGGAGCCAGTTCATTCTGAAGTTCATATAAAACGCCGCCTGGGATGTTGTCCGGTCCCATGGATGCTGTGTTTTTGGCTTTAGAGAGTGCAGCTTTCACCTGCGTAGTTGTGATTACAGGGACTCTGCATTCTTCCTGTCTAGATATGGGCTCTTTAGGGAGTGGGGGGGGTGGTAAAGTTAGCACTGAACCTATCTGCCAGGATGTTGGCAATATCAGTTGGTTCTGTAATTTTCGTGCCTTTGTGCTGTAACTCAGAGCAGATCTGGGTGTTGCCATTGAGATTCTTGACATAGCTATAGAATGCTTTGTGGTTGTCCTTGGAATTAGTGGCGATTTTATTTTTGTAGCTAGCTTTGGAGGACCTTATAAGTGATCTTCTTACTGAGGCTGACCAGGGAGTTGCTCCACTGATGGGATTTTACTCTCTTTTGCAACAGTTTCTTCCTTCTGTTGTACAGTTTGTTTATGGCAGGGGACCACCAGATTGGCTTCCTTTTTTTGGAGGATAGCGTCTTGGTTCTGTTTGGGAT
>NC_056733.1:1200803569-1200812437 GCF_019279795.1 Protopterus annectens
ACATTAATTTCTTTAAAAGAAAAGAAAAAAGGTTGATAGGAAAGTGGTGAAAAAGGGGCACAAAGAGGAAAGACAGTAGGAAAAGTAGCTAGGGATGTGCAGGAAGAGTGTAGGGAAGGTCCATAGCTGCCCATTTCTTTTACATGCAACAGCTGTACATATACACTGAATTTGGAGGTGGATTTGGACACTCAAACCCCTGAGAGAGGGGTGAGGACAACAATAATATGTGTGATGCCAATTAGACCTGATTACATGTCCAGTGGACACGTATGCGAAATGGACAGCTATGTTTTTGGGTGTGATTTTTTTTGGGAACAGATTGCCCTTTTTTATTTTTTTTTAAGGTGAGAGTGGGATGTTAGAGAGGGGTAGTAGGTCTATGTGGGGAGGTAGGTTGGGTAGGTTAACAGACAAGACAAACAAGATGCATACAGAGGTCATATATGACACATGTGGGGGTAACCACCTTGATGGGTAGGGGTGTTTAGAAATTGGAAGCCCATGAGCCCTCTAGTGGAAACAGTGGGACGGAGGTCCCCACCCATGGGCAGACACCCCTGTACCTTCCCAGCCACAATGGTGGCTGTGCTGGGGGCTGAGACACAGAGCGAGACGGACGCTCTAGTTGTGACACGCTGCCCTCGAGCTGGCATAGAAGATCAACAAGCTGCTGGTTAAACTCTCTATGCACCACAACCTGGACCTGGTGATGGGTGACAGGTACCTGTCCGTTCCCGCTCCCAGGGGGCGAGCCCCATCCCCTGAGGCAGTTCCACCTGAAGTTGGTGCAGGACCAATGGACAATGAGGTCCCGGGTTAGGCCCGAGACTTGCTGGTGCCTGGTGCCACGGCCAGCTGAGGTGATACAGGTGGGTCCTCTGGGACAAGACTTCCCAATCGTGCTAAAGTGTTTAAATTTTATCCTCATATGTGGGTTACTAATAGTCAACACATTCGAGGGTTAGGTATAACAGCATGCATAGATATTCCCATGAACCCAGACAATAGATATGGAACAGTTGCATAGCAAACAGAACACATGCATGTATGGGACCACAGTGGTAATAATAGCATGCAGGTACATTGATGGCACCATGCCAGCAATGTTGGAATAATTCAATATAGCACATGCATGGAAACAAATATAAATATTTATTAACCAATATGGCATAATCAGAACATTGGAGACATTACATACTGGTTAGGGTGGGTATGTAGTTTATTGTTGGAGATATAGTGGGGGGAGAGAAAGATGTAAATTAACAACTAGTATATTCCTATAGTCCACATTACTTTCCTAGTCGGTGCTGTTATCTGTACCTTACAAGTATTACTACACTACCCTTTAGCCTTAGTTTGAACAGTGATATGATGGTTGTCATCGTTATACATGAAATGGTTTTACCTGCAGTATATACCTCTTACCTGGTATACCTGTGGAGGAAATGTTTGTTAACACTAACTAACTGTTTCTACACATACTTCCAGATTCCAGGTTGATGTTGTGCACATAGTTATCCAACTCTTTCTGCACAGACTGTGGCCATGTCTTGACCACATGCAGGTGTACCGGGACATATCTTGACTATTGCCTTCTTCAACCTTTATTGACTTGACACACACGTATACATGCTTTCCTACAGAGTTATATTATGTAGCACAGTGTGGGTGACTGTGATCATGATACTTTATAATTCAGAGAAACTGCAACACTCACTATTCCCTACAATACCAGAGTAAACAGTACCAGTACAGGGTATGAAGGGTTTTATTTCTTGGCACAATGTTTGTATCTGATGTACCTGTGGGAGCAATGATTGTTAGCACTACCTGATTGTTGCCACACAAAGTTCCAGATTACACATTAGTATTATGCACATACATCTCACTCTGTTACTACACACACTCTGGTCACAGCTTGCAAACATGGGGCTGTAGATAGGACATACTTGGCTTATTACTCTCCTTACAGTTTCAGGAGTTGCTACAGTGGCAGGTTTGTTCTCATAGATGTTTGACAATCACTTGTATTCCCTGTTGGCTGGCTAAACATCTGGGATCATCCCATAGACTTCACAGGTGGACAGGCAGCAGATATGGGCCCATATACTGGACATCCTGGTCTTATCTGTACAGTTATGGGGTATGATTCTGTATGCAGCCTACTTCCTCTCCCAGAATTCAGACCATGGCTGTGTCTGCTACAACTTACAGACTGTCCATCAGAGTTGTCTGTGCTTTATAGATATTGCTGTATATCTCCTATCTGCTTTCTGTCTTATAATTCTCCTGTGCTTTGACATTCTGACCTTGTATTACAACACTCTTATACAGATATCCTAGACAGTTATATTTTGTAGGACAGTGTGGGCAACAGTGATGACTACTACCTCATTATTCAGAGCAACTGCATTAGTCACAATGCCATACATTACCAATGTAAACAGTACCAGTACAGGTTTGTTAGCACTCCCTGAATATTGCCACACACACTACAAGATTACACATTACTAATATGCACATACATCTTTACACTGTTACTGTACACACTCTGGCCACAGCTTTACAACATAGGGGTGTACATGGGACATACGTGGCTTCTTACTCTCATATGGTTTTGGGGAGTTGCTAGTGTACCAACTTTGTTCTCATAGATGTGTGCCAATTAGTTGTATTTCCTGTTTACTGCCTATACATCTGGGATCATCCCACTGATTTCACAGGGGACAGGTTGACAGGCACCAGATATGGGCCACTTTACTGGACATATCAGTACAGCTGTGGGGTTTGATTCTGAATGCAGACTACTCCCACTGCCAGGATTCGAACCATGGCTGTGTGAGCTAAAAAATATAACAGTTCACATCTCAGTTGCATGTGCTATTTGGGTTTTGTTGTCTGCCTTTTCCCTGCTTTCTGTCTATGTGTCTCTCAATTGTACTAAATGGCCTCTGGGGATTACACCAGTCATATACAGGCATTCCTACACATTCTATTTATGATGCACAGTGTGGGTAACAGTGCTTAATATAACAGTACTATTACGTGATTGCAAATCTACATTGCCATATGATGCCAGAGTATACACATGCAGTCCAGCAGTTAGAACATTATTGTCAGACTATTACGCTTTATTTACATGCAAACTTTATGAGACTCTTCCTGCCATATTATCCAGTGTATGCAGTACTTGCTTTGAACATTACAAGTTTTATACAGGCAACTAATTTACTAATACTTTTAGATTTATTTCCTATGACAGTAAATGCATGAGTATTACTGACTTGCCTCACGTCGCAACCTCGCCAGGTGACTGACGTAGGCCTACTGGTTCACGGCCTGCTCCAGTGCAGCTATAGGGGACATAAGAGGAATATTTAGCCATACCTATCTATGATATACATGAGCTGGCAATTATTACACACATAGTGGAGTGATACTTACACACAGCTGGGACATCCCCTTCCACTCTAGCCTCTTGGATCCACTGGTCCATGAGTCCCCCCTTACGCCACTTCAAGTCAGCATAGTGATGCCTGACCTGCTCACCAGTTAGGGGTATGCCAGTGGCACTGGTGAGGTCATGAGTGAGATGGTCTTAGGCCTCTGCCTTATATTGGGAGCCCTGGTAATGGCCCTGCAGCAGTCTCTGATCATGGTCTTTGACAAGGAGTCCTGCCATGATTCTGGAATCCTGGATGCACCAGCGCTGAGCCCGAAAGCACACACCTTCTCCCATTCTTGACATGGTGCCTGCAAGGAGAAGCTGCAACCAGTTATGAGATGTATTCCTGCCTCTTGGGTTTAAGTAGGGTCAATTTCCTGCACTTTTCCATGATTGGTCAGTTTTGAAAAGGCTAATCTATGGGCAAACCCGCTTACCTAGGGTTGGCATTGTTGAAAGGGGTATACCTCTGGACACACTGTGTTAGCTAGCCTACACATTGCTTACACCTTATAAGCTGGCCTGTGCAATGCTTAGCATTGGTTACATTAGACTTTGCATTATATTTCCTTTTTGGCATTGATTTACTATTCATTACACCTTATATGTATGTCTGGTATCCATGATTCATGTGTACATACACTGTATGGGGTCCTTGTGTTTTATTGAGGACTTCAACACTCTATTAAAATTACACCTGACTTCTGGGCTTGCTGCTCTACTTCAGTTCACATATTTATGTTATGTAGTGGGTTGAGGCACATATGTCTGTATACTGATTCCTTTCACAGGTTCAGTATGATTTTACTATGGTGAAGACTTGTTCGCTGATACCTCATTCTTGTGTACTTCTGTGATGGCTTGGTGGTTGACTATAGTGGATAGGGTCCTAGGTTCAAGACCTGCAAGGCTATTTATTTTGTTGATGGGCAGAACAAGGACCATTGGATACAAAGTGATTATGGCACTTTTGAGCATTTGTAAGTGGGTTTGCACGAGGATAAGCAATGTTAACCTCCGGTTACATATGCTTACAGAGAGTTAGCTTCAAAATTGCTTAACCTGTGTGTGTATTGCTTACCCCCATGTAAATGGGCTTAAACCTACTTACTAGTTGTTAAATATGCCTACTACTGCTTATTGGTGCTTAAACCTGCTTACTAGTGTTTTATTCATTATGATACTGACACTTCACATGTGCATTTACTGCAGTACTCCAGTTCATTACTATATGTTATTTAGTGGGTTATGCAACATAAATATTAGTCATAACATGCTTTGCCATGGAAATGGAATGTGCTGCAGTGGGAGTAGAACTGGGAATGCCTGCTCATAAGGCGAATGCTCTGCCCACTACACTACATCTGCATATATCTTCCTTGTTATCCTCTTCAGCCATTTAAGCTGCATTAACTGTAGCTAAGCAATGGGCACACCCGCACACCTACGGTTATCTTTAATTGGATTTTAAAAAAAAAAGGGTTTGTTCATTTTATTCCTGTATACTTGCTGTTGTACATGAGGGAGACTGTTGGTGGGGATATGTGGACACCTATAAGCGGTCTAGCTAATTTCTTAGCCCTTTCTACTGATCTTCATTGCGAGGGCATGTATATTCTGAGAGCTCTGCTCTCAGACATGCCCCCTGCACTCTTACACACTCCATGTAAGATTAGCAGCTCAGGCAGTATGCCTCATTAATATGCATTGCGCACTGGCGTCCTGCTCCTAAATGGCCACCTCCGTGTAGGACTAAGCTAGTCCTGCACAGAGGAATAGTAAATCCAGGGGTCTGTCTTTATAGTGTAAACTTCAATCCCAATCCCCCCAACTATTTCCATAAAGAGATTGATTTTCTACTATTGGCAATTAAAATTGAGGATTATAAACCTTTTAGACTAAGCTAGTCCTGCAATGAGGAATAGTAAATCCGGGAGTCTGTCTTTATAGTGTAAACTTCAGTCTCAACCACCCCCCAACTATTTCCATAAAGAGATTGATTTTCTACTATTAGCAATTAAAATTGAGGATTATAAACCTTTTAGACTAAGCTTGCCCTGCAATGAGGAATAGTAAATCCGGGGGTCTGTCTTTATAGTGTAAACTTCAATCCCAATCACCCCCAACTATTTCCATAAAGGGGTTGATTTTCTAGTGTTAGCAATTAAAATTTAGGATTATAAACCATTTGCATAACGTTCCTCCATCCATTTATCTTTTATTCCTGTAACTTCTTTCTTTTTTCCTTTTCTGTTCTAAATTTTCCCAGGGATTCATTGACAGCACATACATTGGGCACTAAAGCCAATACAATCATTCTTTCTTTTTTCCTTTCCTGTTCTAAATTTTCCCAGGGATTCATTGACAATAAATACATTTAGTGCTAAAGCCAATACAATCATTCCTTTTAGCACAATGAGCAGCATTGCTAATCAAATGTACAGGATCCCAAGCCACACAACATGATGAGCAGCTCCACCTCTAGCCCACAGCAAAGCCTCATGGTTTTGCTGAGGTAAGGAAATGCTTGCCCTTATGTGTGTACTTGATTTAAACAAGAACATGCTCAATAAACCAGACATTGAGAAGCCAGTACATATGCAACTGACAACATCAGTTAGGTAAAGTAGGAAAGCATGAGCAAGGAAAAGCTTAGCAACATGTGTCCAATGAAAGAAGATACTTGTATACTGCACTGAGAGAATTGTTGGACATGTTGAACATATCAGGCATTGTTATTGTTATTAACAAACAGTCCCTTAATTTTCAGGATGAAAAAAAACAAAAAATTGTTTTAAAATATAGGCATGTAAGATATTATGAACTCCACATGAGAGCATCTGTCAAACTCACAATGCAGGAATATTGAACAAACACAGATAAATGTGTGGACAAATGCAAAAACATGGGGAAAAGTTATGCATACTGCTTCACAAGTTCTAAAATGGATGCAATAACAGTTATGTCTGTAGACTGCATGCTGTGAATGTTGGGAGAGAGAAACAAAACAGGAAAGATCATTTATTACTGACTGCGCTCTGCAGTGATCTGAGAAAGATAAATGCCATGTAGAACAGCAAAGGGTCTACTTGATATGGTCGACATTTCACAATGTCGAAATTCATATCACTGAGACCATATGATCGACATTTGAAATGTTGACCTTACAAGTAGAACATAAAAAACAAAAAAAAAACTTACCTTAACACTGCTAGCAGGGGGAATTTGCCCCCCTGCACACACCCCCTGTAACTTAAATATACCAACTCCGAGATTGAACTACAGTGGGAATCTTTCCATTCTGTACTGTAGGGAGATGCCGGTTCCCCATGGTCAACATTTCAAATGTTGATCATATGGTCTTGGCCATATGAATATCGACATTGTGAAATGTCAACCATTCGAAGGGGACCCAGCAGTTGTGGGACATGTCATTAAACCTGTACTGTAATTAAACTCTTGCCAGAAAACACTCATATGAAAGAAGTTGATCAGCACATAAACATGTGAACAACTAGCCCCAAAACTCCTATGAAAGGGTTATATCCAAGGTGAATTTTGTAATCACAACATACCTGTCATTAAGTCATTATTGTGTAGCTACATTTGTTCCATACCCTTATTCAGTGTATATCAGATGGAACTGGAAAGCCTGTGTGCCTAGGTCCCAATGACATTACATTTGTATAGGTAATGCTGCCACACAAAAAAACTGTTGCAACAGGATTGAAGAAAAAACATATCTTCAGGGTGTGTGACAACGTTATTGGAAACAGACTACTGAACTGAACATTGTGGCACAGACAATCACAAGGAACATCACATCACAGTCACAATGAACTGTGGAATCTGTAAAAGGTGAGATTCTAAATTTGTAGAGATGTCCTCCATTTGCCATCCCCACTGCAGCCATCAGCAAAGTCATGCCATCTAAGGCAAATTCTCAGCAGATTTTGTCATGAGAAAATAAATGACAATAGCTAGTCCCCATAATTGATTATGAATTGTGCTTTATAGTAACAGTTGCACAACAGCATATAAAAAACATATAATATTAAACTAGGCCTGATAGCAAGGTATTACAGTAATTAGAGGACCAAGATCACTCACACATTAAAAAAAAAACATTAAATGTCAGACACCACATCTGTTGAGTAAGAAATTCCAGAATATCAACTATATTGTGTTCTTTACTGAGTTTTTTTTACTAACTAATACAAGGTAGACAATGCTAGATGTGAATACATGCCTATGTAAATCAAAGTCTGATGACAGGCAAATTAGCTGTTGATGCCACAGAAGAAGTCATAATGAAGTTGTGAGAAGGAATACAGCCAAATGGATAACCTGAGCAGTGTGTTTGAATGCATATGGGCTGTTTACTGTCAGCATAGTCAAGAGTGAAATGTTAATTTTCATTTACATGAGTTTATGTGCTACTGAATCAGGTTGTATTTTCTAAGGTAAATAATGGAGTACTCAAATGTTCAGTTACAGGCCATAGACCTAAGATCAGCACTGCCTAATCTAACAAGGATTCAACCCAATAAAAACTTTTCCAAGAATCAATTTTAATTTTAATTATATCACTACCGTTCACCTGTCTAATTCCTACACATGAGTAGTTCCATCTTCTTCCTGCCCTAATCAGAAAAAATAAATATTACCTACATTTCATTGAGACATCTTGTACATATATAGGTTCATAGGTTCATAGGTTCATACTAGGCTATCTGCCCGAGGGCATTTACAAGCCTAGCCCATCGTTTTGTGGCTTACGCCACCCCTTTAGTATGGGGAACTATACCCATTATTTTGCTGTGCCTCTGTCGAGCAGTGACACTGAGGTAATCCCTGGGTATATTTGCGATCTCCCATCCATTGGTCAAGATTTCTCTTGAACAAGGCCAGCGAGGTGCTCTGCCTCACATGTACCGGGATTTTGTTCCACAGCATAGGGAGTCTTTGGGTGATGAATCTATCCCTCCAGCACGTCCTATTAATAGCCGTGTCGAGGTTTAAGTCTCCCGCCCTTGTGGCTCTGATGGATCTAGATCTTTTGAGGTGAAGCATATTCATCAAATCTGGGTTTGACATGGCCTTGTATGTTAGGCAAAGGTCACCTCTGAGCAAGCGGTGCGACTGAATAGAGCTGGAGTTCTTTCAGTCGGGCAGCATAGGATAGATTTTGAGACCCTTTATCCTTTTGGTGAGGAACTTTGTGGCCTCTCCAGCTGCTGCAAGTGTCGGGTCAGATACATTCGAATGGGGCATTGTACTCAATCATTGGTCTGATGAGTGTTGAGTAAAGGGAGACTATAACCTCCCTTGATCTAGATGAGAATCCCTTCATGATAAGGTGGGCAATGTAGAAGGTCTTCCTAACTACTTTAGCTACATGGGTGTCGAATGACAGACTA